>NC_086153.1:213450897-213753928 GCF_035149785.1 Candoia aspera
GGAGATGACCTTGGAAGAGATTGCTCAAGTGAGTTACAGTGGATTCACATTACTTCATTTCTAAACAGCACTGTAACATCTACAACAGGACTCTCATCATGGACATCAGTGTGCTGGGTGACATCTGCCTTAGCACTCACACGCCTATTGATATATGTGTGTGTGAATATGTGTAAAAATGAGCAGCTAGTATGCAGAGATACTCTTGAGCATAATTTTTATTTCCCAGGATATATTGGATCCCAATTTAGATTCCAGAGTTGTTCAGAGAATAAAATAATGGGTGGCTGGAGCTCAGTACTGAGTGTTCAGGAAAAAAAGACAAAAATAAACCAAAATGATAGAGAGCATCCTTGGTGTCCAGAAGGTTGGTGGCAAAAACTCACCAGTCACAGCCACCAAGGAAGTTGTTTTGAAACTATGCCATCCTTGAATTCTAAATGCGACTACCAAAAAATTGGGGAGCTCATAAAATCCCTTCATCAGCTGCTACTGCTGGCTTGGACTGTTAGGAAGTTACCAGATTGCTTACCTCTAACCTACAGATTCAAGTAGTAATTATGGAGCTAGTGTTCATTGTTCACCAGCTCTAGTATCAAGCACAAAATGTGTAAATCAGTGTCCAAGCAAATATGGGCGGTAATAAAAATATGACAAATAAAATAAAAAGTCTGTGGGCAAGAAATAATATTCATATAACTGTTATAGTCCCATGTATAAGAGATGTGAGAGAGAAGATTGATTGATTGATTTATAAATTTTATCTTACCATCCAAAACCAGCTGACTCTAGGCAGCTTACGGAGTTTAGGTATTAAAAGCAGAATACACATCATAAAAAAATGTTAAATGGTGACTGAAAATACAAAGCTAAAAGTCATAAAATTCTAAAAATGGCATTGCTGTAAAACTATTAATCACCAAGGGCTTTTGGAAGAGGCATGTTTCCATCTGATTCCAAAAGGCCATGAGAGTGGGGGCCATACTACAAAAAATATTTCCAGAAGTGGGATATGTTTGCATAAATGCCCTAAAACATCAGAGATCATAGGACAATTTTACACACTTTTCATGACACAGCATTGTTTACTGCTTTTAGTCATTCCAAAATCAGCTCCAAGTTTTTTCACTGGGCAGATGAATGGTTCTTTTTTAATATATGCAGTTGCTATTATGTTCAGAACCTTTCTGACTACCTCAAATACATATGGAGGTCAGACTATAGCAAGTGGATCTGACCTAAGGAAAACTGTTTAAAGAGTGAAGAAAATTGGTGGAATAATTATTTTATCTTACATTTAAATAAAATGCTTTTTTTCTGAGATTTTGCAGTAGCTTAACTAAGATTCCTTGCAATGTTTCCAGGATCAATATTCTGATATATTTTTTTCATTTTCAAAGCATTTTTCATTAAAGAAATAACGTATTTGCAGCAACATTTAAGCAGACATCTTTATGTTTAGCATACAGCTGATTACCAGTTGTAGAGCTGGATGTGTGTCTATATTCTGTGCTTCTTAAATCAGGCAGTTCACTTTTGCCCTAATTGTGTAACTGCCCTGCACTGTATTGTACTGCACATTGAGGTAGAACATGTGCTTTCTCCAACAAAATGCTAGAATCAGTTCCTCTTTCTCCATAATATCTAGTTTGCTTCAAGATGGATGCTACTATTATAAGAATAATTGTACCTTCTGCTTTTGATGTTCACTGTTTGAAGCTTTGTAACCTTTATCTTACAAGAACTCAAAGATGCAATTATTGATCAACAATCCCGATTAAATGATGTCCATGAGGACATGAAAATCTGGAATTATCTAAACAAGAGATCCTTACCAGTTGACCAGTAATGGGTGGTCAGTACCATTATCTTCATATTTCAGATATGACAGTCCAGTAAAAATAGCTTAAATCCATTGAAAGCAGAGGAGCACAATCTGCAACTCCAGGCCCATATGTGTCCAACCCCAAACTTTGGATATGGTCCCCAAAGACCCTTTCAAAATGGTCAGAGGGTAGATGAAGATGAGTTATCCATATAATCATATTAAATACAGTTCATTACATTTTAATTTCATCCAGGCAGCACCCATCCCTTTGTGCTGAGTCCGCCTACTTTTTGGAGTGTGCTTCCCTGCTCCCCACTCCCCAGGATAGAGCAAACAGTATTTCAGGCTCTTTCCCTAAGGATAGGTGTGTTAAGTATTTGTTGTGTTGATTGCCAAAGAGAAGGAAGGGGCAGGGAAGTAGAGATAACAAGAGATGCTCCTCAAGGATTTTTCAGGGTTCCAGCTGAACATTCAAAGCAGTGTCAAGGTAAAAGAAGAGCAGTGCCAATCCCTAACTCAGGTGCTTTCTCATGACAAATCTACTGCTCCATTCTGTGGGCTGCAATTTACTGTAACATAGATTTAGTAATCAACTGTGTGGAAGGACCGACTGCCTGAAGGGATTAAAAGCCCCTGTGCGCCTTCCTTCCTCCCATTCCCACTCCATCCTTGACCCTCCCCCATCATCAGGACAACCCAGCTGCCAATCAGACAGCAGTGGCCAATCAAACAGCATTGAGAGGTGGCAGGGAGGAGGAAGACAAGATGGCTGCTTGGGAGTCTGCCACCACAGGCCTCATGAAGAAGAGGCTGAATCAACAGAGCCAAAGCCCAGGAGTCAATTAAAGAGGCAAACTAAAAGGTAACAGGCCTTATGAGAAAGAGGCAACAGGAAAGGAGGAAAGGAGGCAGCAGCTGAAAAACTAGGGAGAGAGAGAGAGAGAAAGGCATTTCTTTCCTTCCCTCAGAACTGGCACAAGGGAAAAATTATTCAAGTCGTTTTCTTCAGAAGGAGCCAAGATTTGGAAGAAGAGAATAATCAAGAAGCCTGGCAGAAAAGGCAAAGAAAAAGTAAAGACCGTGACAGCACAGAAATAGAAAGAGAAACTGAAAAAGATAAAAGGCAGATTGAACTCTGTAAGCTTTCCTTTTGTGAAATAAAAGCCTTCCCCCACCCCCAGTCACTGAGGGGAGTTACAAAAACCCAATCAGTTGTCCAGATTTCCAGTGCTTTGCATCTATTGTGCTGGGCCAATCTCATTATTAGTGGTTCAAAAAATGAACCTGCTACAGACAGACATGCCATTTGTCATATTTTCAGTTTAACCCTTGCCCAAAGACTACTAATGGGCCTAAATGAAAGTTGCCACAGATTATATGCAAAAGGCCAGATGTACTGAAGAAAAACACAGAAGAATGGTGGCTGCTTACAGTATTAGTATAGCTCAGCAAACAAGCCAGGTAATTAGGTAACACAAAATTAGAAGATAAATTTGGGTGAGAATGGCATAAGCATCCCTGCTACTAGCTAGTCTAAGAGACTTTCTGCAGTGTTCTGCTTCTGCAAACTCCTGGCAAAAGACAATAGTACTTAATTCTACACTTTGGCAGGACAGAAGCTGTACCTTCCTGGCATCCTTCTGTTTTATTTTGTCAACTAGGCTGCTGGGCTTTTCTGTATCTTTTTTTCCCCTAGCTCGGCTGTTCATTTCTGCAGTTAAAAGCAGGGTAAAGCACTCAAACTGGGGGAAAAAAGGAAGCAAAGAACCTCAAAGCATCAAAAAGCCCCCTTTCTTCTTTGATGGCTAACATTAAAACGAGGAGTAGCAAGGATGGTTATGCTCTGGGTGCTGTCAGCTAAGGAGTGTCAGCTGGCGGGGCCCAGAAGGAAAGCTTTTTCTGCCACAGCATGCATCCTTTGGAACATCATCCCCCCTGAGATTAGATTGGCCCCATCCCTGTTGGCCTTCAGTAAGGCCTTAAAAACTTGGTTTGTGCCTGAGCCTGGGGGCCCAGATGTGAGACAGAGCCTGTCTCCTGGTTGTGTTAATGGTGTTTTTGTATGATTCCCAGCTGCTACATGTTTTATTTTTTGTATTATATGTGTTTTTATCTATTTTATTATGAGCCACCCAGAGTCACATAAGTGAGATGGGTGGCCACATAGATCTATTAAGTAAGTAAGGCATCCACTTTGCTCATTATAAAGTGGCAAAAGGGATTGAAAAGGGGTTTTCCAGCTATGTGTGCTTGAGTATGACACCTGAAACCAGTGCATGGAGCTTTTGGTAGCTGTGGTTCACACTGAGAGGTTATAATGTTGAACCATATCTTTGAGTTAAGTTATACGCATAGGTTTCTATAGCTGTATCCACATTCCATATCATCATCTTCATTAATGAGCAGCATTATTCTTCTATCATATTTTACAATTTTGAGAAGGAATAATGTATTAGCAGGCTGCAGTACATTTAATGGAAAACCCTATGCAACTCAATGGAGATCATATTTTCAACCTGGAAAAGGATGCATTAGGACTAAGCCAAATCACATTTATTGCCAAAAACATGGTGTGAAGATAAAGCTTACTGACTCCTTTAAAAAATTAACTTCCACAGCTAATATGATTGAAGTCTAAATAACTGAACACTCATTGGAAAAAATGTTAAATATTGTTCAGTTATAGCTTTCAATTCTGACAGCTAAAACTGTACGTTAATATTTTTCAATAGTTGAAGAATTTAAAAGGAATAATGTATAAGAAAGGTATATTATTTAACAGAAGTTGTAAAATCCATGACAGACATAAAAATGTATAATTTCATCGGCTTCTCCATCTCTCACTTAAGGATATAAAATTATCATAATGCAATTTAACAGAAAGAAAAAAGGTTTTAAAACTAGAAGCTAGACATTTGCTGTATATAGGGCAGATAAGCCACTGATTAAGATACACATTTAACTTACACTGATGTTCAAAATTCAGCATTAAAGAAACATTAGGAATTTTATTTCAAGCATGAAAATTACCGATCAGTAACAGAGTTTTATGTGACATAATTTATTTTTTAGTTTGAAGTTTTAATTACTTGATTTATGATGTTTAAATTACTTCATAACTCTTTCGGTCATGATGGTAGGCTTGGAGATGATAAAGGCTTTGCTGTCGATGTTTCCAGTTGCCTAGATTTTTTTTTAATAAAGTTGAATAAAGTCACAGCATGTGACAATATATACAGACAATATGTATGTGAACACATATGTGTTTTAAATTTGTACTTAGCTGTGTAAGAAGAAAATAGTGTGGGCATTATGAGGGGACCCATATCAATCCTGGATTTTTATCAGCACAGTATGGCCATTATCAAGAGGAGGGGGTCTGAATAATTAACTTTTTTACAGTTCTGTTAAGCAGTTGAATGGAACTTCCATTAAAAATGGCAACAGCAGAAAGATTCCTAGTGTGAATATGAATTCTCTCATTCTTTCTCTCTCTCTCTCTCTTCCTTAAATGCTTTTATCTCTTCTTAACTTCAGGGATATGTGTGATGTACTTTGTTTCTGTATGCATCATTAGTGTTTATTGATGTCCAGATTGAAAAATCTCACGCAGGCTGCAGGGAAGAATCAAATAAACTTTTAAGGACTTTCTTTCCTCAGAATAATTTATATATGGCTAGGAAAGGCTTTGTGAACACTGAACCAAGCTGGTATTCTAAAACTCACTTTGTATGTGTGCATGTTTGTGTGTGTGTTTTAAACAAGAGAAAAATCTGGGCATATGCTTGTAACTAATCTGAGCTTCTTTATTAACCTGAAGAATTATATGCTATGATTGTAAATAGTATCCCCCCCCCATTAAAAAGTAGAGACAGCATACATCATAGTATTTGAATCTAATATCAAAATCCATAATCTCTTCCCCTACGTAAAATAGGTTTTAGTATCTATTATTTTTTTCCTAAACGAACTCCATCCTGGGCATTGGGTATAGAGGTTCTGAACAACCAGGGTTAAATTTGTTCAGTCCTTCATTTAATTAAACAAAATACTCACTACAGTTACTATCTGAAAAATTGACCTCCTAGAAGTAAGGTGATCATGGGGGGAACCACCCAGCCTCAGACTACATTAATGCGTATGTGCACACATGTATACATGTATATCTCACCTTTCATATAGTTCCCACCCTCTCTTGTTTCATCTGTTAAGAAGAGTTCCCTAGGCTAAAAGATGTTCCTTCTGGGAGATTTTCAGCTCACGGATGATTTAAACTTGGGCCTTCTTGAAAGGATATGGCTCTTGTTTACTGAATCAACAGTTTTGTAGCCCTTGATTTTTCTTAATGAGGTACATGAAGAAATGTAGCTCATAGCTGTAAAAGAAAAGAAAACAGTGTTATACAGTACATTTAAAAGGGTAAATGGGTTGACAGGAGCTTAACTTCCCATTTAATATCACTTTTAAATTGTTTAGAAATTAAATGTATAAATTATCTTTCCTGGTCTGGTCTACTAGTGTGGCTGACATTATCCAAGCATGACAAATTGTATAAAATTCAACAAATTTATTTTCTTAAATTCAGAATCTCAAATCAGTAGTCTGCATTGCTCCATAAGAAGAACTTCTTGACAGTAAAAGCTGTCAATTAGTGTAATAGGTTACCACACGGAGTGGTTTCTTACCCTTCACTAGAGATTTTCAACCAGAGGCTGGATAGTCATCTACTGGGGATGGTGTAGTGCATCCTTTCTCAACCTTTTGACCCTGGAGGAACCCTTGAAATATTTTTCAGGCCTCAGGAAATCCCTGCACATTCAGGCTCAGATATAGACCAGAAGTTACAAGATTATTGTATTCGTTTCATGGGTAGGCCTGTATATATGCGTTAACGGTGTTAATGCATATATACGTTATATGCATTAACACTGATAATGCATATAATATAATGTATAGTATATGTATATATTATATAATGTATATAATATAATGTATATTAAACTAAAGAATGAAACTTACCTCTTTAATGTGAAGTTACCCAACTTTGAATTAATGTTTTAAATAGTGATCTCCCAGGCAACCCCTAGTGACCTCCCACAGAACCCTAGGGTTCCACAGAATCCTGGTTGAGAAACCCTAGTGAATCCTGCAGTGTGCAGGGGGTTAGACTTGATGACCTCTTAGGTCCCTTCCAACTCTTATGTTTCTATAATTCTAAGAATACTGGATTTCTTTTTTATTCATTAGTACATTACTTAAATGAAGCAAATCTCTAGAATATGCAAACCCAATGTTCAATAAAAAGTAACTGAGATAATCCAAAGTGCCCTGTCAGGGTGGGAAGAAGACCAAATGCCTCATTAGTTTATAAGTAACTGTTCATGTCAGCATTG
Source organism: Candoia aspera (assembly GCF_035149785.1). Classification (NCBI taxonomy): domain Eukaryota; kingdom Metazoa; phylum Chordata; class Lepidosauria; order Squamata; family Candoiidae; genus Candoia; species Candoia aspera. The sequence continues at coordinate 213,458,119 of NC_086153.1, forward strand.
TGCAAATGCATTTTAAAACTGAAGACCTTAAAATTTGGATAGTCAACCTAGGACCTTCCAGGTGTTTTAGATACCAGTGGCTTGCTACTGGCCAAGCTGGCTGAGATTAATGAGATTTGTAGTCCAGAATATCTAGAGGGTGCCAGGTCGCCTAACTCTGTATTATTTGACGTTATTAGCTCTTGGTATCTAGTGAAACTTCAATAAAACACATGGAATTTGCCTATTAGTATTAAACTTTTCAGAATGACAAATGAGAAGCAATGTCTGTGAAAAGCTGGTTGCTTCTGAATTTCTTATTTAAACCAGCATAGGCATATGCATTCCCTGCTGCAGTTGTTCACAATTTTTTAATGAAAAGCACATCTTATCCAAAATGTCATTCACACAGAGAGAAAAAGGGGGAAAAAAACACGAATTAAAAAAGCCATGGTTCCATAAAGCAATTTAGATCTATAATGAGGTCTGTTTAAAACTAAAAGTGTTACGTGCCCAGAATCTCACCACTCCAAAGACAGTGGAGGTTTAGAAAAAAATACAGGTGTCATGATGGACAGAATGAGTTTCTCCTGCTTGTTAAAAGAGCAGTGTGCTATGGCTCTGCGTAGTTCAATTAAAATGGACAATACAGCTCCAGTAGTAATGGTGTTAAACAGATCCTAATATATGCTGTAAGGGCACTCTCTGAAGCAATGCCCACTTCTTTGCTAGGAGAGAGGAGAAGAGCCCTGCGGCCTTTAGTAGCTGTATGGCAGGAATAGCTTTTGCTTCCATGAACATTGGAGTTAAGGAAAGTTGTACCTTAAAAAATGGGGTCATGTTTAAAGGCATAGGGATCCTGCCAGAAAGCTCTGTATTAGAGCATTGTAGCATTATGTATCCTAGTGTATTATATAAACTACAGCATGATACAGCAATGTGCTGAAACCAAAAGTTGTTGTTGTTGTTGTTGTTGTTATTATTATTATTATTATTATTGGTTGACCTCAACATTCAGATATGCTTTAGTGTAAATGTATATAATCCACTGTACAGTAGAAAATATCCTGGCTTTCCTTGCAACTTTAACAAAACATTAAATTAATTTTATTAATTCACTATAATACAGGTTAATTAAGGATGCATATACTTCTTTTGTTACAATTACCGTGGCATTTCCATATCATTTTTTCATAAAAATATGTTTTAATTAAAGATAATACTACAGCAATAAGAGAAAATCAAGCACACAGCCCAAACTGAGGCCACCACACAGCTCAGCAACTTCCTTATCATTTTCCACAGTAATGTATCTCATTTTGGAAAGATTTTTAACAGTGTTCAGGCACAATATGATTCGTAACTGAAGGGGAATTGGATCTGATAGGCTGTAAGAGTAACTTTTAGTCTGTAAGATGATATTACCCAGAAACCCTGTAAAGCCAAGAGGCTTAGCCTGCAATAATGGAAGTCAGACAGAAACTGAGAAACCACTTGTTGAACCATGATTGAGCAACACATAAGACTCAACATTCAGGGCTTGTGTCAGCCCTATTATGTAGACCAAACCAAGAAATCAACTCCATGCAAAGTTAAACTACCTGTGGTAACATTGGCTGTAGTAACAGAACCTTGCAAATCTGACTGTGCTTTAATCTCCCTCCTCCCCTTGAATTTTGGAGGTGTCTGCCTGCATCTTTTGTCCATGCCTTCTTCTTGTTTTGGACTTAAGCCAAGTTTTCCCCATTGTTGCTTTGGTAATGGACCTGGCCTATCCCTGTCAAGGTCATCTTTCTTATTCTCTGTGTTTGGCAACCAGCTTTCCACCTTGCTTTCTCTTAACGCATAGCATAAGTGGTCCAGGAACTTTTCAGTTTATATTACAATCCTGATTCTATTCTGGCTTCTCCTCAGATTTTTCTTTCTTTCCTTTTTACCTTTTGCTTTGTCAGTAATTCTAATACAGGTCTTAGTTACCTAAAGAGACTTAAATTCATCTAAGTGTAGCTTTCAATTTGTTTCATTTTCCCCCTCTTGTACCACAGAATGGTTTTTTATGTCATAAAGATGATTCAGTAAGGAGATTTGACATTCTTTATTACCATGCTTTGCAATTCAAAAAGAAAAAAAACTAGCAAGCACAGATGGGCAGAAATATTAAAAAGAAAGCAAAACAAAAGCAAACTACATATACGTATGGAGTAGACACGGCTGATTTGGCTATCACTTTGAATGGCATTGAAATGGCTTCATTCCAGGATAAACTGAGGAATTTTGTTCATGTGAATGAGTTGATCTGGAATTAATAATATAAAAATGTCTCATTAGGCTTGAGATCTTTCGGGTGTGTCATATTAGCCCAGACTGCTATCTAAATTAGACCAATCAAACAGATGATATATTTAGGACTAGTTATACTGCTTCCCACCTTGAAAAATTCTACAACATTTTACAAAGACTTAAATCTAAATATCTCATGTTTTCACAGCAGATGATGCTCAGGAAAGTACCAGCCATCCTTATGCTGGGAATCTTAAAGGCTTCAACTCCCAGAAATCTGAGCCATGGGGTGGAATTTCTGGGACTTGAAGTCTACAACTTCAAGGCTTCCAGCCTGGGGAGAATCTGGTGTACAACAAGGCAAAGGGACAACCTGGAACACAGAAGTTGTGCATTACACATTTCAAAAAATAAGCTGTGTGGACCTACTAAGTGTCAGATTCTTTGCTTTCAGAAAGATTGTTTTAGAATGCTACACAGCGTGATTATCATGTTGCCAACCTTTAGTCTGTTACACATGTATTGATATTTGTAGATCCCTTCTTTTCAACAGTAAAATGCCATTTACAAGAAGTAGGAGGCAGTGTTTCTCAGAGGAACCACTGGCTTGCATCCCAAGATCTCTGTATGCCTAAAAGGCCCTTTAACTGGTACAGAAAAGTATCTGTGCCATCTGACAATTTATCCACTAACCAAAAAAAAAACCCACCAAAGCAAACAGCTGCTCATATTGAATATGTTGTAAGTGATATAAAAAAGAAATTAGTTGCAATGAAAATTTTAGCAATATCTATCTATCTATCTATCTATCTATCTATCTATCTATCTATCTATCTATCTATCTATCTATCTATCTAATTTTTATCCTGCCTTTATTGTTTTTACAAATAACTCAAGGTGGTGAACATACCTAATAATCCTTCCTCCTCCTATTTTCCCCACAACAACAACCTTGTGAGGTGAGTTGTGCTGAGAGGGAGTGACTGGCCCAAGATCACCAAGCTGGCTTTCATGCCTAAGGCGGGACTAGAACTCTCAGTCTCCTGGTTTCTAGGCCATTGCTCTCCTTTTTTATATTTAATCTTGAAAGTTATCCTGACATTTTGTAAACTGCTAACTTGTCTTTCCAACTTAAATCCCTTCCATTTATTTACCTCCTATTCCTAGAAAATGTTATGCCTTGAAACACTCAGAATACATTTATTTATATAGCAATCCATACATTGATTTCTTGTTATTCACTTAACTTATGAAATAATAGAATGGCATCCTTGATTACAAATCTGATATTTCTAGATCAGTTACTTAAGATACATAATACCACCATTTGTCTCCTGTGGATGAAAGGGGCCTTTCCATTTGCAGAAAGTTTCTGATAACCCCCTGGCAGAATGGGAGAGGAGGGGATATCTGTTGATTTTCCCTTCCCCATTTAGCCCACATACCTAGCTCTCTAGGAAATGCTCTAATGTTGGGAAAGATGGAGGGAAAGAAGAAGAGGACAACCAGCAGAAGGTGGATGGACTGAGCTACAGTGGCAGTGGGTGCACTGTTGGAAGACCAGAAGGACCAGGCTAGGAACAGGTTGTCATGGAAGAAATCTGTCTATGTACTGCTATGAGTTGACAATGACTTGATGGCACCATAGTCAATGAAAATATTATCCACATCCCCCAGAAAAGCACCTTTAAAGCATTGGAGGATTTTCTGGAACAATGAGGAAAATGGAAAACATGGTTGCAGAGGATGGTTGAATCATTAAAGATTATCCCTCTATTCTTTTTCACTAGTGAGAGCATTTTGACAGATTTCTGCTCAGGCAAGGCACTCATAAATGGAAAGGCAGCTAGATCCAACTCCAACTCTTGCTTTTGAGTTACAAAGTATTCCTAATCATGTTTTCCATTCCAATCCAGATATAAAATATTAAAGAATATAACAAATGCTACTTTTCCCAACTATTTTCACATATCTTCAAAATAATCTGACTATAATTCCTATCACTTCTAGCCATTATGCGTCTTTATTGGGCCACAATTCGTGTGGGGGAGATGGGCGGTGATAAAGTTTGATAAATAAAATATTTGAAGGGAGCTAGGTTGACAATAGTGTGCAGTTACAATTGATCATATGTATTTGATCTTTCTGGTGTGGCAAAATCAAGGACTTTAAAATAAAATTTATCCCCCCCCTCAGTTCATTTCATTCTGTAACACATCCATCCCCCCCACACACACAAAACAAAAAGACAGATACACTAAATGCAACTTTACATATGCTGTACAGTAAAATAAAGTTTCTATGATTTCTCACTATATCTCCTTGGGATATTAATGTAAACTTAAATTCAGACAGTCCTTGCTTAGCAACCACAGTGGGAACTGGCAACTCTGTTACTAAGCGCCATGGTCACTAAGTGAAACATACTGTGACTGCGATGGGCTTATGACCTCCGTTCCACTGGTCATTAAGTGAATCACTGGTCGTTAAGTGAGACATCACATGACCACAACTTGCAATTTTATTTCTGTTGTTGGAAAATGGCTGTGAAGCACACAAATGCTAATCACATGACCATGGGACACTGTGATGGTCGTAAATGTGAGGATTGGTCACAAAGCTGGTTTTTTTTTTTACACCGTCATAACTTTCAACAGTCGTTAAATGAGGCAGTTGGTAAGCAAGGACTACCTGTAAAATCATGAGGGATTTATTTTCATTTGCATACCCATTGTGCCAAAAAATAGATTATAATGATATAATACAATAGACCCAGCATGGAACTGAGCAGAAATTCAAAGCAACAAATGACAAATATTATATAGAAAGTTTGTAAGATAGTATAATGTTATAAACTGCACAGATGTTATTGCTAATAAAAAAGATAAAAAGTAAATTGAATACAATAAATATGGTATTAAGTCAATCAAGATAAGAGAAGTAGGAAAACAGCACCATTCAAAAATATATCACCTCCCCTCCCCTTTAAAGCAGGATTGGAAAAATATTTTGATTCAGAAAGGAGAATCTGATCAGCCAAGTTAAATTACATGAATAATGCTGGAGTATTTCAGGGAATTGCGGGGGTTTTTTTTCTTTGTAGCTGAAATGTACCTTCTTCATTTATAACATTGATATGCTCTGCATTAAGCAGTTAAATATTATGAAGAAAGGAATAGGAAATTACTGATCTACTAATATGAGAGTTATGTTCTCAGCATGATGAGCGGAGAATACGTTTCATAGCTTGCATTAATGAGAATTGTGTATAGCATTGAAAATGAACTGCTGAGTATTTTTGTATTTTTAGTAGCACTTTGTATCAACTTTTCACTTCAAATTTGGATATTAATTTTCTTTTATCATTAAAAAAAACAACTGAATGTTAAAAGAAAAACAAACTGTTTTGTATCCTATGTTGCGAATCTTTAAAAATCTTGGCTTTTTTTCCTACACGGGAAATATGCAACTGTGCATTGACAGTTCAGACCCTAAGTTCTTTCATCTCTAACTTCTTCTTCTTTGTAGAATGACATATTATTTCCAGCTTAATACTTTAAATCTGGAAAGTACCCTCCCCACATACCTTGGGACTATGATTTCAAAAACTATGACACCTTTAGTTCCTGCTTTCGGAAATAAATGTCAGACATCGTGATGACTGATTCTGATGCTGGCAAAGTTTGCCTAGGTCTAGTTCAGAAAGAAATGAATATTCTCAAAAGATAACCTCTGACTCCACAGAAAGCCATTCCTGCATCTTTCCATAAACACCCATTTAGGCTTAGATCAAGAAGATCTCTCACCTCCTCTCCTTCTGTTCCTGCCTACTCCCTCTTCTTCACAAAACAGTCTCAGCAGTCTCCCAGCCACCAAAATAGCTTCCTCTCTGTTCTGTTCCCACTGATGAGCTGCAAATAGAAACTATAATGAAGAAGGGAGGAAGCAAGATTACTTTTTTCTTCACTTTCCCTCTGACACAGTGACGTTTATTTACACATGTAGTCCTTGTTTAATGACCACTCGTTCAGCAACTGTTTGAAGTTACAACAGCACTGAATTAGTGGTACTTACAATGGGTCCTCAAAGTTCCAGCCATCCCAGCACCCCCACGATCAAGTGATTGCGATCTGGGCGCTTAGAAACCAGCTTGTACTTATAAAGGTTGCAGCGTCCTGCTGTCACATGATCGCCATTTGCAACCTTTCCTGCCGGCTTCCCACAAGCAAAGTCAGTGGGGAAGCCAGCAGGGAAGGTCGCAAGTCATTCTGGTAAGTCACACTCTCCCCCACCCAGCAGCAGCCCCCCCAGACCCTCCATACTTGTGCTGCTCCTCACAGGCCAACCGCACACCCTCCCCCACCTGGCAGCTGCCACTTACCTGCCTGCTGGCATGCTTGCAAGCCGCCTGAGACTCGCTTAACAACCCACAATCCTCACTTAATGATGGCAGTGGGGAGTTCTGGGATTGCTGTCACTAAGCAATGTAGTCACATGACATCACACTTTACAACCTCATTGCTTAGCAACAGATATTCCGATCCCAATTACCATTGTTAACCGAGGATTACCTGTAGTGGAAACAATGGTGTCAGTAGTCCTTGGAAAGACCAATAGAAGCAAATATTTGTAGCTCAGGGTTGAACTGTGGAGTCCTTGGTGCTCTCTGAGCCTTGTTGTTTTCTTGCAGACGTTACATTGCCAGACTAGGCAACATCTTCAGTGCAAGGAGGGAGTGGGCCTTTCTCTCAGTTTATATACTGCTTGTGTTGGTGGAGGTGTTGTTCTCTTCTTGGGAGTTCCTTGATTGGGCTGTTGTTTGCTGCTTGGTTGATTGCCTGAGTTAATAGTTCCTTGATTAGGGTGTATTGTGCTGTTTGATGGTTCATCTGGTGTTAATCCTAGTGTTGATTTTTGCATATCTGGGTGGCAAGGGCAAGGGATTTTTGCATATCTGGCTGGCAAGGGAGTGTACTGGTCTTTTGGCTTTTCTATTGTCTCTTTTGAATAGTATGTAAATGTTGTTTACCTTTATGTGTCTTTGATGGCTGCTTTGTCTGAGTGCCAGGCTTCCAGGAATTCTCTGGCATTTTTGGATTTGGCTTGGTTTAGGATGCTCACCATTTCCCAGTTGAAACTATGGTTGAGTCTGTCCATGTGTTGTGAGATTAAGGAGTTTTCATCGTGCCTTCCGACTGCTAGTTGGTGTTCGTGGATGCACTCTGCTAGTCTTCTGCCTGTGTGTCCTACATCGTAGCTGTTACAGTCTTTGCATTGAATGTTGTAAATAACTCCTGTTTTTTCTTCTTGGGTTATTGGGTCTGTTGGGTTGCTTAATATGTTTTGAAGAGTTTTAGTTGGTTTATGTGCTACAGTGATGCCATGTGGTTGTAACAGTCTGTTGGTGGTTTCTGAGATGTTTCTGATGTATGGCAGTGTTATCCTTTTCATAATTTCTATTGGTTGGGTTGTAGTGGGTTGGGTGGTGAGGCACTTATTGATAAAGTTGAGCGGGTATCCATTTTGTTGGAAGATGCTGTACAGATTATCTTTTTCCTTTTTCTTGTGTTCCGGGTTGCTGCAGTGCGTAAGTGCTCATCTGAATAATGTTCTTACACAGCTTCTCTTACACAATCCAACCTCCCACAAGATAAGCTGTGATCAAAGGAGAATCTGGGCAAGTTTATGGATCACAAGTCATCACAAACTTAGATCCAAGGAATAATGGGATTCAGTTCTGCTGATAGGATTTACAAGTTTCAGAACATTTGTGAGTACATCACTTATATGTATAGTCACACTTTTTTTCTGACAATAAATGTAAATCTAGTAGTAATATAAAGGGAAGGATCCCACTTGGAGTAGTGTGTCCCATTCTGGGAACCACAGTTCAGAACGGACAGTGAAAATTAGAGCAAGTTCAGAAAAGTACTACCAAGATGGTGAAAAGTCTGGAAACCAAGCCCTATGTTGAAGATCCTGAGTATGTTCACTCTACGGAAAATAAGACTATCCAATAGTATTTGGATGCCTGAAGCCTTGTCACCTGGAAGAGAGAATGGAGTTATTCTTTATTGCCCCAAAGAGGAAGACTAGAACCAGTGAGTTATAATTACAAAGGAACAAATTCAGACTAGAGATTAGTGAAAGAAGCTACCACATGAGATGGTATGTTACCCTTTGCTAAAGGTCTTCAGACAAAAGACTGCATTTTCATCTGTCAGAGATGTTCTAGTGGACCCTGGACTAAGCAGGGATTGGACTAGATGATATCTAAGGTCCTTTCCAACTCTACGATTCTGTGTTTCAACCGTGGGAAGAAGAATGCTTCAGGGTTACTCCAGTTTTTAGTTCTCCGGTTTTTGAAACTGTTAAGGGATGCTCAGAGAATGGGGAAAAATACCTTATTTTTAAATGTGTTCCAGGCCAAGAAAAATTATTGTTAGATATTGGGGGCCAAGGGAATGCCTAACTGTGCAAGGTGGGTTAGTTTGCTCCAAAGGACAGCTCTGCTGGATCAGATCAAAGGTCTATCTGGCTTAGCACTCTGTTTCTCATTGTGAAGCCCATAAGAGAAAGCTGTGTAGGCATTATCTTCTCTCTCTTTTTTTAATTGTCTGAGCAGTTGAACTGGTACAGGAGGAAAAGCTGAAACAAATAAAATGGATTGATGGTTCTCAAATTGGGAGCCTGTGTGTCACCTTGCTGCTGTTTCTAATATTTCTTTAAGGGCTAGATACATTTGTTTAAATTCTGGGAAGCATCGAATGTATGAAACACATTATCTGCAACCAATTATTAAAATTAAAAATCAACTTTTTAAAACATATCCAATTCTCTGTTGCATGTGTTTTGGGTTACGAACATTATCTAGTGGCACTAGAGCAACCACATTTGACACAAAGTAATTGACAGCAAGGTTGAAATATTGCAGTTTTAGTGCTGCGGAAATGGTACATCTCCACAACATAACTATTCCTTTGAGAAAACTGTGTGCGATGAATGTACCTTTACTGCAGCAACAACCACCACCAAAAGAATATCTGAACATATGAAAAGACTCAGAGATATTGATCCCTTTGCTCTTCTTCATCATGAATTGGGTTTCTCAGCTTATCTGGTTGCCAGAATCAGTACTGTGGAAGTAAAAAGTGTAGGAGCATGCAGATCTACTCTGATCTGCTTTGAATTCTTGATTTGATTTGTATTGTTGATCCAGTTCAATTTGATGATTGGAAAATCAAACCCTGAATCCAAACTGTTTTGGAAAAAAATGGCCTTTGTGCATGCCACTAAATTGTCAAATTGGTATAAATCAACTTGGTACTTGGATTCAGTATTCTAATATGATTTGTAAAATGAGTTCAATTACAGATTGAGTTGAATTGACTTCAGTAAAATCTGCAGATTGAAGCTTCTCACAACTCTACACCTTTGCTAAGTTCAGCAACTCAGAAGCAGGGCCATATTCACAAGGAGCAATTGTTTTGAGATAACTTGAAAGTTGGTAGAAAGCACAACTTGGATGTGCTTTCAGGACTTCTGGCTTTGTAAGTCCTTATGCCTAACAGCCAGCACTAGTGCCGAAATGTAAACATCCTGCTTCTAAACCTTTCTTCGTAATATGATTCATGTGGACTGTTTCTGGGCATCCTAAGTGTGTTTCAGTACACTGCCTGTATCTCCTAATTGGTGAAATATGGGCAACAGGATGTTGATTTGCAAAGTAGCTTTTAAATTATAACTCCTACCTTGGACAGAATAGCATGAGCATGCTCGGGATAAAACCGGCATATTTGCCAGTTTAATATGCCTTTGTGGCATATTGCCAAAACCAAAACATGGCAAAACTGACTAGTACTGCCCTTACAGTTAACAGGAAATGCTGTATGTGATAAGGGTATGACTAAAGCTAGCAACCTACTTTTATATTTTCTTTCTCTTACTAGAAAGCATTATGTGAAAGCCTCGATTGATCAAATCATGATGGGCAACAGAAGTCAATATTTATTTATTTTATTTATTTATTATTCAAATTTTGCTACCGCCCATCTCCCCCAAAAGGGTACATCTAGTGACAGCTATGGTATATATAAAATTGGATATAAGAGGAATAAATGTTAAGGAGCATAACTGAGCAAATGAAATGAAAAAGGGAAAATATACACATTGTTCTGTGTATGAACTAAGATAAAGGGGAAAGATGTAACAGATTTGAATCAAGATGGTCTGATCTTATAGAGAGCAGTAGATGGATGCAGGGAAATAAAGGTGTAGATTATATTATGAATGGACAAGCTAAAATGTCCTCTACATTATTGTGGGTATGTGTGAAAGAAAGAATCCATACCTTGGTGATAGTTTCATGTTATGTTCTAGTGAATGGCTGTAATGGAAAAACCAGGGTTGCGGTCTGAGGAAAACGGTGCATCCTTATAAAAATATTGTTCATCTATGCAAAGGGAACTCCAGCAAGAGTGAATACAAAAACTAGAGTGGGGTTAGTTTGTTCAGTGTGCTTGAGGTGTGTGACATAATTCTGCTCAGAAGGGTGCAAAGGGTGACAAGGAGCAATAGTGGGAAATGTACTGAGGCTGTCTATCAGCTAGAGGGTGTGCAGACCAGATGTTTGGTTTTTACCAGGTGACTGAGAAATATATGAATGTGAGAAAGATTACAGCATACATGTTAATTTAGAGCAGATGTATAACAATATACATTTTAAAAGCCAGTTTTATGTAGTGGTTCAAGTGCTGGCCTAGAAACTAGGAGACTGTGAATTCTAGGCCTCCCTTAGGCATGAAAGCCAGCTGGGTGACTTTGAGCCAGTCACTCTCTCTCAGCTCAATCCACCTCACAAGGCTGTTGTTGTGGGGAAAATAGGAAGCAGGAATATTAGGTATGTTCACTGCCTTGAGTGATTTTATTTATATATATATCAGAATAAAAATATAATAATAAAATAAATAATAAAATTTATTAAGTGAATGTGCTTAAGATGGAATTTTTGCACAGATAGAGTTGGAAGTCAATTGTTCAGTGCAGTAACTGGTATCTGATGAAAGTAAAGCATGCATGAGAATAAATGGAATGCTTAGCAAATGTTTCAACATTAAGCTGGAAGTAAGGTGAGGATGAGTGATTTCATAGGTTCATGGAGGACAGAGATCCACAGGCAATACACTGTTTATTAAAAATGTTTACAAAAAGTAGATTATTAGAATAAGCAGAACATGTAAGTACATTAAACTTTCTATTGCATGTGACTCCTTTAATTCCCAGCTCGTTCCTATTTTTTAAGTTCTTAAAGTTTACTTTGTTCTACTTCCTCTACTTTGTTTTATGTAACCTGTCCTTATTCCTAGAATTCTGTACTTTTCTCTCTAGCATATTTTATTTGTATTACTAATCTTTATAGCTATTATTGATTCTTATGCTTATATTCTTATTGTGTTTCTATGATTTGTTCTTATCCCTATAGGTGACTACTAATTCTTCATCCTATACTGTAATTCTGTGGTTTATTTCTACTAGCTATGTTCTTTTCTGCTACTGTCATCCAGGTTTCCCATTGTGCTTTCCCTGGTACTTTGACTCATTTACAGTACTTCCCTTTTCACTCTAGTAGACTCCAAGAACTATTCTGGGTTCCAAAAGCTTGAGGGGGGTGGGAGGGAGAAAAGAAGAAGAAATGTCAGTGCCCAGGTGTCTTCTTGAATGAGATAATCACTGTTCCCCTGCTGAAAAGCCAGCACTTGGGCCATTCTCCTCCACTTTCCTGCTCTGGGATCAGGGTGGCTTCTTTCAGCCCCAGCCATTTTCCATTTGCAGTTCCAGAGTACAGTCTCCCACCAGTGTACCCTTCCCTTGACTCACTCACTGCCTCTCACTGCTACTCTGGACTTCCCTTCTCCAGCTGCCTTTAGCCAACTCTTCAGCTCCTCCTTGTTGTTGCAGCCATTGTTTCTGCTGTGCTCTGCTGCTCCTCATCTCTCCTCCTTCATTTCACCTCTTCTTTCTTCAGCATTGTCATTCACTGCCACAACAATAAACAGACAGCCCCTCTGGGAGACCTAGAAAAAGCCACCCTTGGCAGTCAAAACCTGGTCCTTTCCAAGACCTGGGTGAGGAAGCATACATGCCACATTGCAGATATTTCCTGGGCATCTGTTCCTCCCAGATGCAGTCCTGTATCAGGCAGGGAGACAAAAAGAAAAACTCTTAATAAGGTGGGAGAACGGGATTTTAAAAATCCTTATCTTGGTGTTGGTGACCATCCTGCCATCTCCTGGGTCGTTTAATATATTTATGAATAAATGTATAGCATAAGAAAAGCTTATGTTGATGTTAGAGATGCTTTGATTGGAGACGTGAATATCTCTGTACTGTTGTACATGGGTGATGCTGTGTTGTTGGTTAAGAACCCAAATGATTTGTAGTGAATATTGCATAGATTGTACAATGCAATAAGGAATATTAATCTATTAAAGACAAAAGTAGTTTGGCTTGATAGGGAAAATTGAGTGGCCAATGATAAGGTGACAAAATGGCAAAAACTAGAGAGATGAATTTGTGTAGAATGTTTACTAAAGCTGGGGAAATGAATGGAGAAATTTCAGTCCATGTAAATGTCATGTAAATTTAAATGCCAGTAGAGAAATAATGGGCAGTGGTCTGTTGCAGGAAATGAACGTTGTCTTGACCCCTTTGGCTATAGTACATTTTTTTTTATAGAAAACCATTTACTATTATCTTGGATTCTCATTTTTTATAAATATTCTGTATCCATGTTAAAAAGTTTGAAGGAGGTGGATTGTGGTTCAAAATCATAAGCATGAAGGGCCATCCTAAATTGTCAAAAGCTTCCTCCAAATCAAGAAAGATCATAGTTACCTTCTTATTTTTCTAGTTAATATTGTTCAGTAGCATCCAACATATATCTGATGTTATTTCTCAAGTATCTCTTCGGAACAAATCCTGTCTGATCATATCAGATTAGTTCAATTAAAATGCCATTTATTTTCTTTGCAAATATTGCCATCAAAAGTTTATAGTTACATTCATTAGGGAAGTACATCAATACGACTCTAGGCTAGCTGAGTTGTTTTCCTTTTTGTAGACAGAGAAATGAAAGTCATAGCAACTTGTTGCTGTTTAAAAAAATATTTCTGTTTAACTTCATATGTGTTTCATCTAATTTCATTAAATCTAGTTGATTGCAGATTGCTTTGATCTTGTGTTCTAAATCCAAAACTGAGTTGGTAGCTGGTAAGAACAGAATTTTCATCTGAGTTATGCTTTCTATGCACCAATAATATACAGGAAGAAGGATATCTAAGATGTTAGCAAAAAAGGTTGTTTCAGAATTTTACTTCAAACATTTCCAGAGATACATAATGATCTCCCTATTTGATTCGTTTCTTGGATTTGTTTAAGATGTTTAAAGAAGCATTTAACTCAGGGTAAATTCAAATTATTAGTTTTTAATTACAATATTTACTAGTCAAGAAGATTCTGTCATAATTTCTAGTACAAATACAGTAGTGAAAGGTAGATTTCATATTAGAGGATACACCAAATAAAGCAATAATGTGGTCAATTTTTTTTTAGATTAATTATCATTAAAATGGTATGATAATCTCAGTATCAAGCAAGCAGAGACATACTTGTGAAATAATTAGGAGCTAAACCAGCCTCAGTTCAATTAATTGTTTTAGATGCTTGGAGACCAACCATCACCAGCTGCTAAAACTGGACTAATAATCTTGGTTGCTCTGGCCAACTTTCTTTAAAAAAAATTAAAAACCATGTTATTATTTTAACAAAAATCAAGTACATCCAGTTTTGAATTAACTGATTCACTTATAATAAGAAATTAAAATATACAATTTCTGCCAAATTAGTACCTATATATTGAATTATTAATAAATTATTTTTTTTCCTACATCTTTCTCTTTATTCAGAATCTGGAAAAGAAAGACAAACATTCCTCCCTTTCTATTTCCCTCTATTCTTTTTCCTAATTTTCTAATCACCTGCCCCTTTTCACTATTTTTATAACAGTAAAAGAAACTTCTGCTGTTAAGAGTTGAACTCAGTGATTATTTTAAATTCTAAATGTTTAAGTGACTTCCACCAACTCATTGATGTGACTTTCTCTGAAACTTCATCAGATACAAGCATCTTGATTGGAACATCATTTACCATGAAATTTATTATAATTGGTATTACAGAAGGATTTTTGCTGGATACCCATGTCATAGCTAACTCCTGTTCTGCAGCAGTTAAAGATTGACCCTGATTCTGAGTATTGAGAATATTGACAAGAAAATAAGTGGAAATGGTGCTTGTTCTATTCATTTTTAATACTGTAATTTAAACTTATTGCCATTTTCAGTTTTCAAGATTACACTTGAAGTTTCTTCCAAATTTCAACTGCATAAGAAATGAAAGTTACTTCTCTACACTTCGTTCAAGGCTACAATAATAGGCTTTATGATAGCTAGCGTAAGTTCAATGTTTTTCTCTGTGTATTGAAAACTTCACCCATGACAGTTCCAGCTATTTTTTCTTGATTTTATTCATACATTTCCATCAGAATTGGTGAATTTTTGATACAGTGTTTTGAATAATATTCTGATGTATCTTATGGGAGAATTAATGTGATTCTTTTTCCTTTCTTCAGAGCAGCTGTTCAAAAGTGATTATTATAGAAGTACTTTGCAATGTCTGCTGCATTAGCTTTTGTGTCTAGAGCACTGAAGTTTTGGGGTTAAATAAACACTGCAACTAAATGCTATTCATTTGAGACTCCTTCACTTTCCTCTCTATTTCTTCTTCTCTTGGATGTATTTGTTGCATTATCTATGACAGAGATTAATAGTAAGCATTCAAAATTATGTTGGTAGTGTTCCACCTTTTACTGCTACTTCTTGTAAATATTTAGCAGAGTATGTATTTATCCATGTATCAATTATTCCAGTAAGGAACATGCTCCATTTTTTTGTTGGTACATAATCATATATGATGATATTGTACCACAATTCAGAGTTCATGCAACAATTTTTACCTCTAGATTAGATGTACAATTGTTAGACTCATGCCCTGGTCATCTCCCATATAGACTACTATAATGCGCTCTACATGGGGCTACCCTTGAAGAGTATCTGGAAGCTACAGCTGGTCCAGAATGCAGCGGTGCAGGCAATTTTAGGTGCTTCAAGATCAGCACATATTACTTCCTTGCTCGACGAGCTGCATTGGGTGCCAGTCTGCTTCCGGGTCCACTTCAAGGTGTTAGTTATGACCTTTAAAGCCCTACATGGCATGGGTCTAGGTTACCTAAGGGACCATCTCATCCCCGTTACATCAACCCGTCCCACCCGGTCATGCAGAGAGGGCATGCTATGGACCCCAACTGCAAGAGAATTCCATCTGGCGGGGTCCAGGAGGCGGGCCTTCTCTGCAGCAGCTCCCGCCCTTTGGAACATCCTTCCCCCAGAAGTGTGGTTAACCTCCTCCTTTCTGGGCTTCAGGAAATGTTGTCACCATGCTTGGAGTGGGGAGAGGAAGAGCCACTCTTGGGGCTGGTTGGTTCCCTAGTCCTGCCGGGACCGGTCTTGTCCCCTTTGGGTGGAATTAGATCTGCTGTTACTTGGACTTCATTATATTTATATTTATTGATTATCGATTTTATTATGATTTTATTGAATTTTAAACTGTTTTATTGTGAACCGCCCAGAGTCCCCCGAGTGGGGGAGATGGGCGGTAATAAAAATATGATAAATAAATAAATAAATGAAGCTGTATTCTAACTATAATAGTACATTAAACTTTTTATAACAGGAAGGTTTTAAACTTCACTGAGATCATATATCTGGCATGTTGGAGGTCACACATTCATATAGTTGAAAAATAGAATTTGAAATAAAAGAGTTATATTTATTAGAATATCTGGAACACAATAGAAAACAAAGCAATTGTTCTGTTGAATAAATTTGAATATGGTAAATTAAATATGCTAAAAAATAACTGCTCCTGAATTCTGATCTGAAAATGTAAGTATTTTAGTTATAATATTAAGACATTTAGAAAGTTACAAGCAAAAAAGTAGTCAGAATCTGGAATTATGCCCTGAAAGAAAAAAGATAATGAACATTATCTGCATGTTTCCCATCCCTGTTGTACACTAACAAAAATTTATTGAAAAAGCTGTTGGAAAAGTTTGGTATATAGATCCATTTCTCTGCATTTATTTATATATGCAGTGATGAAAAGGGCATGGGTGCTTTTCAAGTTGCAGTCGAAATATATGCCAAGTATCTGTGAATTAGTTTCTGTTGTAACAAGCAAAGTAATCTGAACTAACGCAATAAAATAGTACAATTGCATTGCTATGATAGCATAGGTCTTCTCTTTCTCCTTTTTTTTTTACGTTTATTAACTTTACTGTACAAAGATAGATGCATTTATAAATTTTAGCATGCTTAATGTGTGTAGATTTTACAAAACTTCATGAAGAGCAATCCAAACAAATTAAAGCTTTGGCCATTATGGAATAATCTATTTAAACTATCTTAAGTCAATCAGTGTCAAAAGTAATGGCCATCCAGTGTTAAGGCAGTTTTGCAAGCCACTCAAGAATCTAATGAAAATCCATTTCAGATTTTATTTTGGAAGTTATGGGGAACTGGTTACACTCTGTTCATTGCACCAGATGGCATCCCATTTGGTATTTGCTAGCTTATTTGTAACTTGGTATTTTGTTTTAAGGGAAGAGGGGCAAATTCAATCATATGTGTGCCTGATAAAAAAATTACTGAAGTTACTGGAAAAAAATGTTTCTAACTTTGAAAGTAGTAGAGTTAATATCCATGTATGCCTTCTGACACTGTTAAAAGAAGTAATCTAACAAAAGACTGATCCTCAAATGATAACTGTTTCAGGGAAATTTCTTGGCTGAAAGAGAATAATTTCTACATATCCAAGGAATTTAAAGTACCAAAGGGAAGAAGTCAGGCAACAGTGCTCTATAGCTGCAGTGAAATTCTATGTGACAAATGTGTGCAGATCATAAAATCACATTTCATATTTGCTTCATTAAAACTTAGGCCAATTGAAGATATTATTAAATATGCTGATAGATTTTTTCAGTGATAAGAAAGGAAGCAAGTGTAATGGCAATGCTTAATAAATAATTAACAATGTTAGTCATATAAATTAAGAGGTTTCCTGTACCCCAAATAGACTTGGATTCTAGACTTGGATTCATGTGAGTTTCACCATGTAGTTTTAACACTCACTCTCTGCCTTAGTTATTGCTGACTTTCAGAATGGTTAAAAGTAGCACAAGTTACCAGAAAGCAGAACTAGCATGCATATTTCCTGATTTCTAGAAAGGAAGCACAATATTCATCTCAAAATTTGGGCTATGGAATCTGAGAGAAAGAGCTGCCAGAATTATAGCACAAAGCAAGTAAAGACACAGGCCGGCTTTATGTATTCCACAAAACCAATGTAGTAAAGCTTTATCTGTATCACTTAATTTGCATTTTAGCAGTGGCATGGTTTAAATCAGTGTTTCAAACTTTATGCAGCTGGGGACCATTATTTTCGGGACCTTTTTTTTTCCTTCAGACAAACATGCACAAAATGATACATGGACTTTTATGCATGCAAAAAAATATGTATTCAAAAGCTTTTTTAAGTCTGATTGCCAGGTCAGAGCTTCCTTTTCCCTCTCTCAGTTGGCACAATCATGGATGCAGTGCCCTGGTTGGAGGGGGGAGAGAATGAATATTTCTATACTTCTAAAAGACCTAGATATTTACAAGCACCAGTATTGGCCTTTGGACCACGGTTCTGAAAACATTAGTTTTAATATTCTGCATTTAAAGAAAAGAAGAAAAAACTACTTATAGTTAAAGATACAACAAGAAGTTGTAGCATTTTGTGGAAAAGGATCAAGCATAGCTTTCTATATTCATCAGGGTAGGGGGAGTGTTAATGAGGAACCTTTTCCAATAGACAATTGTATTTCATTTAATGTTCAGTAACAAAGCTAAAAAAACCTGATTTACCAGATCTGTTATTGTCAGGGGACCACCAGAATGGTTTCTTACCAGCTCTAAGGCAAAAAGAAGCTGCAAGGATATCGTTCTTCACCAAGTCATTTTCTTTTCAGGTTTTGTTGAATTTGTGTATAATTGTAAGTTAGGTTAATATTCACATATGAAAAAGAATGAAACATGCAGTATGTGTTCTGACATTAAAAATTAGATTAAATTTTCAAGGCCTTGGAAGCTGTCTTAGACAGGCGTATAACTCACACTTTCTTTTCTCTTCTCAACAATCATAATTTTATCCTCCTTAGCTGATTTTCCTTTTTATTTGTAACATTCCAAAAAGGGCAGTAGGCATCTTGTTTCTGACAAGAATTATTGTTTCCCTGCATTCACTGTTTTGAATTTCTCATTTTCTTCTAGATTAGGCCATATGAGTTACATCCCAAGTCTGTACTATACCTTTGACCTGGCTGGCAAATATTAAATTTACTTTGTCATACGTGGGTTGTTCATCCAAGGGTATTTTTAGATTATAGATTACATTTGGTCACTAATAAGCACTCCAGCTTGTCCTTTTATCTTCCTATCATTATATTGCTGTACATAAGACATATAGCCTTTTCCAAGGGCTAATATGTAAAATTAGATTAATTGGGCTAAATTCTCGTTGGAATCCACATCTTTTGATGTAGGACCCATTGTTTAATTCTAGTAGTGTGTCCCCCAGTCCAGGAAAGCTTTGTTTATTGGCACTGTTAAGTCCTGGATCATCCATACAGACTTCTATTTATCATAGAATCATAGGTTTCGAAGAGATCTTTGAAGTTTTATACACCAGCCCCCTGCCCAGGGCAGGAATCCTTGCTCCTTCCCAAACAAATGGCTGTACATTATTTGCTTAAAAACTTCCAGTGCTTACTAGCTCTCACAGCCAAGAAATTCCTCCTTATTTCAACTCTGAATCTCCCTCTGTAAGACTTTTGTCCATTTTTCTGTATACCTATGTAAGTCTGAAGTTCATGCAGACAGATATTTAATTTGGGTAATTATCATAGTGGAGAATATATGTAGCTCAGGGTTGAGTTGTTAGGCACTTGGTATCCTCTGAACTTGCTTATCTTCCTGCAGACATTTCATTACCAGGCTAGATAACATCATCAGTGCATGAGGAAGTTGAGTTTTCTGGATGTTTCTATGTGGTAACTTGTCCTACCAGCCTTGAATGGAGTATTATTTCTTCCTGTATTGCTTTGTAGGTGGGGTATTATTCCTTCTTTGATCTTGTTTATCTGGTGCTGGTTCCTGCTTATCTGGGTGTTGCGTTAATAGCTGTATGAGGAAGAAGGATCTGTCTAGATCTGTTTGCCTCTTTCCTTGACCTTGTGTTATTTCCTTTCTTGAATGTTTTATAGATGGAGCTTATCTCAATGTGTTTGTTAATAGCTAACTCATCAGACCCTCTAGGAGTTCTCTTGCATTTTAGGATTTGGCTTGGACTAAAACTCTTTTGAAATTATGGTTGAACTTGTCAGTGTGTTGTGAAATTAATGAGTTTTCATTGTGTCTTCTGACTGGCAGTTGATGTTCATGGATGTGTTCTCTCAGTTTTATGCCTGTTTGCCCCACATGGTGTTTTTTATAGTTCTTGTATCTTGTAAATTATTCCCGTTTTGTCTTCTTTGGTTGTTGGGTCTTTGGGTTTGCTTAGGATACCCTGGATAGATTTTGTTGGTTTACGGTCTACTATGTGGTAGTAGTAGCAATCTATTGATAGTTTCAGAGTTGTTTTGGATATATGGTAGAGCTATCCTTTTCATGGTATGAGTTACCTAATTTTTGGTTGCATGGACAGGCACTTTTTCATGAAATTGCATCTGTATCTACTGCATGGAACATGTTATGCATTCTATTCCTGCTTATTTTTTCTGTTTAGTTATGCTATTTTTTAATTTTAAATCTGTAACTATTCCATAATTGACATGTAAATGTGGAATTTGCAGTAACCTAACCAAGTTAAATGAATACCAGTATCAAAGAAGCAGATCCACTTTCTGCTCCACCACTAGTTTGACTGAAGTTTGCTTGGCTTGGATATGGAGACCTTGAAAGCCCTTCTGTTGGCTGTCTCTTGAGGAGGGCTGGCTGGCCTGTGTGGCAATGCCCCCAGTGGTGGCCACCTTCTTTGAGGTAACATGAAGTCTACACCGCCAGTGCTGTTGTATGAGGAAGTGTGATTGGGGCTGTACCTGGATGAGAACAAGAAACAGATGAAATGGGGGTTTACATCCTGTCTGGCCTTTTGCTGAGTGGTGGAACACTTAGTAGTAGTAGCTAAAATGAGGACCATTTCATGGGATATACTCAATCTTTCTGGTGAGTTATAACGTACTGGGGGTTCTGGACAGTTCCCTGCTTTATTGCTGGGCTGAGGGGGTCTCTTTATGTGCTTGTATGTATAAAGAGATCATCTTTTTTAAGTACTTCACCTATTAAAATATGTGTTGTGATGGATTAGCACATGGGCAGGGGCAATCACACTAGTTGTAGGGAACAAAAAGTTTGACATGGTGTAATGATACTGTACGTGGGAAAGACCTTGGGAGACGGGGCAAAGAGATTCTGCCCAGGGAATGATCAGATTATAGAGAGTATAGCCCACAGCTGGATAGTGGGAGGAGCAAGAGGCTCAGAAGGGACCCTCCCTAGTTTCTTGGGCTGAAGAGGAGACAGTGGGAGAACTATACTTTCAGACTTGCAAGATTCTGCCTATGTAGCTTTACAATAAAGTAGAATTAGCTTATTGGGTCATGTTTCCCGTCTGATCTACCTGGTAAGGCTGACACCAATCTTGCAAGTTAGTAATTTTACAAATCAATTCAGTTAGCATTAACCAGTTCAAGACCCACCACCCATTAGTAGTAGAACTAATGTTTAATTCAATATGATGCATTTATTGAAGTGGTTGTGATTAAAAATACTACCATTGCTGTCATTTCCAATTATTTATGCCATTATTATTTCTTATTATTATTTACCAGTAACTTATCTGATAAATGGAATTATTAATATGAGTACCTCTGATAGATTTCAGGGCTTTTCCATTTTCATCACTTGAGGGACTTGGCAAGCGTTCTGGGTATTTTCCTCTGCTATCTGATCTGTCTGTTATCTGCCATGGTTGACAGCTGTGAAGAGCACTCCCCAAGTAACTCTAGCATGATTATTTGCTTTCATTTGCTATGGGAGGAAACAGGGAGGAGAGCAGAGGGAAGCACTTAACACAGCCAGAGAGGCCGTGCCTTGCCATCTTCCTTAGCCTTTGTAAAGCTGTATCTGGGCAATGAATGGGTATGTCAGATGAGCTTGCTTTTGCACATACTGTGCATCTAGTGCAGGTGCCTGGTGGGAAAGGGTTGATTCACCCGCTTGAAAGCCGAGGAGCCACAATTACAACTGCTGATCTGCAGCAGTTGTTTCTGCCATTGGAGTTGTCTTTATACCAGGTTTTATTTTTGCTTTCATTATCACAAGCACATTATCCCTCTCCTATTGCACTTGGCACAGCAGGGCAGAGGGAACATCATAAGAACCCAGATGATACGTATTTCAATGAATGGATAGTTCGGTGGTGGATGAACTAGGCATCTCTTTGATCGCAGCAGCATTTTGCAAACAAGAACTATAGGGGAATTGCAACTTCAAGCTTTAATGTCCAATTCTTGTCTTGTACAGAAAAACAAACTTGTTCTTTTTCTTAGGTAGGAGATAAAATATGCATATACGTAAGGCATAAGAAGTGGCATGCTTCTATTCTGAGGAAGAGGACTTACTTCTGAGTAGGCATGCTTAGGATTTTACAAGGAAACATACTGTCTGTTGGGGGGGCAGCATAGATGAGGAAAAGGAAAGGGGTGCTCACATTCTTTTTCACAGAAAAAGGGCAGTTTATATGCTCCGATTTCTCCTGATGGTAGGATATACAGTCACCAGTTTGTTTCTCCTAAAGGCAGTAGCTGGGCTTCTCTTCTAATGTCCTGTGCTGAACTGAGTCAGAGTATCAAATCAACGTTTTCCAAATTTACCAGAAAATCACCCTGCGATGTGATGTTTTTGCCCAGCATTCACCATTTGATTATTGCTAGACTTTTTCTGTAAGACACTCACTTTACTAGGTAAACTCTTGAATTATTGGTGCAAATTAAAATGGCCAACACTGAAAGGAAAGTTACATTTTTTTATTCTTAAAGTGGGCTGCCAAGAGTTCCTGGGACTGGACATTATATTCAGTAAAGTTGTTTTTTCCCCCCTTACTTGTCTGTTATGTATCCACTTCATATTTCTCTGCCTATTAATCCACTGCTTACCCATTTTCATCTGCTATTGAAATGGTAGCATTCACCTCATGCTCTTCAAAATGGCCACCAATGCAATATAGTCCCTTTAAGTGGCTGTCAAAGAACATGACATTTCTGGAAGAACACAGGCACATAAGAATTGCTTTGCTGACTCAGAATTCAATATAATTCAGTCTCCAGTAGAGACTAACTGTATGCCCCTAGAAAACCCACCAAACAGGACATAGTGGGAAACATTTTTTTTTTCCTTCTCCTTCGGCACTGTATGTATTGATCAGAGGTATATTGCTTCCAAATATTTGTATGGGTTGACCATGGTCACAATATAATAATGATGTGTTTGATGCATTTTAGAAAATAATGTTCTATTGTTCAGTGATGGCTGCTGTGGTACACTGTGTTTTATGGAATAATGGTTGATGATGTAAATGGGTCCACAATGCAAATGCTTATTAGTGGAAAATTAAAAGAGCCAGTTGAGGAAATCAAGAACTTTTTTCATCCATAAGGAGCAGTTGTACAATCTGGCAAGGATAGCATGTGGGTGAACAGAGAGAAATATATACTCACTCTCATCTACAGGTTGGGCCAGATCAGGCAATAAAATACCATTCTGTATAGCCCAAATACATATTAGGTTAATGTTTAAGAGTACTTTTCTTGCCTCATCTCCTGATTTCTGAGGATAACAATGGCTCATTGGATAAATTCTGGTATGCTATAAAGTTGATCCTTGTTTACAGATATTCTTGGATTGACTTCTCCTATTAGAATCTTAATTTTAATGTGATTTTATTGGGCAGATTAATAAATTGTTTGCTTGGTAATTCAGATAGCAGTTTATATGATTATTGCCTGATTATAAGGTCTTTCTAGGCAGAGAAGGAAGTTGGGTATTTTTATTGCTGGTTTTTGTATTCAATAGAATAACATATTCTTTTATTATTCAAACATAGCTCATTTCTTGCTGTTTCCAATAAGATTTTTAATAAATATGTAAATCTAAAAATTAATTTACTGCATATGCTTGGCAGCATGATGTTTGAGCTGACAAAAGTTTGATGGATTGTAAAATTATCCCCTTAAAAATCATCAGTCATATAAACAATGTATCAACCTCTGGTAATTTTACAGCATTTTCTTCATCTTATCTTCTGTTAAGAACTCACTTAAAATTGATTATAACGCAGTGTATTTTTGGAGCCATAATTCATTCATAGATTAATTAGATTTTAGGTTAATATCCTATCATCGTGTGGGACAAGAGCCAAGAGATTTTTTTTCCAGTTGTTAGATAACTGCAGTGGAAAAAACCTTGATTATAGTTCCCACATGGTTTCAACTACCAGGACTGATCACTAATCTGATTCAATCCATATAAAATAAAATAATCTTCATGGCATTTATTTTCTAGTTTGTTTTCACAATATTAAGAGTTATTAACTGGTTTAACTAGATGAGGTAGCATTTAAAAAAAAACACTTTTCTTATAATTATTCTGATTTTATCCTTTTGCCATTATCAAGACAGCCACATACTCATAGAGGGTATGTTAGCTTGTGTATTTTTAAATACATGGAAGGGTATCCATCTGTTTCAGGTGTGGAAACCAGCCTTCATGGATACAGGAAGGAATGTAGCTGCAAGGTCCTGATAAAATTAATTTGGAGAAGGAACACTCCATGCATATTACTTTACCTACTACATCCAGAATAGATATGCAGAAGAAATGGCAAAATAGAACATTTATCTGCAAATTGTACGTTTGTATAAAAGCATGTCATGTTCCCAGTTGCTTTGTCACTTAAATGGAAGGGTGGCTATCACAGTTTGCATATAATAGAGACTATCTACTCAAGTATGTTATTGAAAAGGCAAAGAGGCCATATGAGCATTAAAAATCTTTCAATGCCCATGTCAGGGGTCCTTTAATCATGGCCTCTGTTTTTGTTTAATTTTAATTTTGTATTGTTTTTGGAATCTATTTGTACATGAGCCTTATAGCAGCATTGGAATGTTTTGTTGTTCTCAAAGTCATGGGCAAATTGAATAACAGCACCAAAGTTTTGCCTTTTCTAGGCCTTTCTGATGGCTGAGTGAAAGTGCTCTCCACCCTTTCTTGAGTTGGCAGGAAATCATTCTAGCATAATACTTGTTCTCCTGATCACCTATATTACCAATATTACTTCAATTCTAGCAATGCTGGTGTTATCTTGATTTTGCATCTGCAGTGCAAGATCAGCAAAACAGTTGGTTGATTCTCCGACTTTGCTGGCCTCCCCCTTCTGCATTCACCATTTGATTGGGAAAACATCTGCCAAACACAGACTTTTTGTGGAAAAAATGCAACAGAGGGCCTTCCTGACTTGTGCCTAATCATCTTCCTGCTGTATCTTCACGACATTGTCCCTGCCCATGGGGGAGACAGGGTTAAATTATGCCAGTGCTATCCTCCTTATTCCATAATATCAAGGGCAGCCTGAAAGTGTGCAAAACCTGCTATGCTTTGCTATTCAATATATCAGAGGCAAAGTCAGGTGAACAGTAGCAAGCAAGATCAGAGAGGCACTTACTGGCTGTTCCAGGCTGATGAGGGCATTTCCTCTCCCCTCCAGTCAGCCTCCTCTGTTGCCATTCTGCTACTGTTTCCCTGAAGAGATGGGTATAGCAGTGCATGAAACATAAAGAAAACTACTTGCTGGGACTTCAATTAGCATTACAGTAAAATACTGTAACAGTGAGATAGTGTAATAAGATGAAATAACATGGAAATTACAGGACTAAGCCCCCACCTCACCCCAGTTGCCTCCCAAACAGAGCTGAGAAGAATCTGGAAGCCGGAATGGGCAGGAGTCTGGTTGCAGGACCATCTCATCTTGAGGCTCCTTCCTGTGCCCCTCCTTCTCCAGCCCGGTCAATCATAATTCAAGCCGAATAAAGTTGTTCGTGTATTTGTTTATTTGTTTGCTTTACAAAAGAGTTTAAAGTCATGAAGGGAGCTGAGTTCATTTATATAGGATTCTCTTACTTTCCTTCCTTTACAGACAGACAACAGATGCTGGCTTCCAGATTCTTCTCAGCTCTGTTTGGGAGGCAACTGGGGTGAGGTGGGGGCTTAGTCCTGTAATTTCCATGTTATTTCATCTTATTACACTATCTCACTGTTACAGTATTTTACTGTAATGCTAATTGAAGTCCCAGCAAGTAGTTTTCTTTATGTTTCATGCACTGCTATACCCATCTCTTCAGGGAAACAGTAGCAGAATGGCAACAGAGGAGGCTGACTGGAGGGGAGAGGAAATGCCCTCATCAGCCTGGAACAGCCAGTAAGTGCCTCTCTGATCTTGCTTGCTACTGTTCACCTGACTTTGCCTCTGATATATTGAATAGCAAAGCATAGCAGGTTTTGCACACTTTCAGGCTGCCCTTGATATTATGGAATAAGGAGGATAGCACTGGCATAATTTAACCCTGTCTCCCCCATGGGCAGGGACAATGTCGTGAAGATACAGCAGGAAGATGATTAGGCACAAGTCAGGAAGGCCCTCTGTTGCATTTTTTCCACAAAAAGTCATTCCCCCCACCCCTAATAAAACAATCGGCTAGCAGCCGATGGTGCTGCTGGTGAACGGCGAATCCGATGTTCTAAGGATCAACACACCATTGGAACCTGGAATGTAAGATCTATGAGCCAGGGCAAATTGGATGTGGTTATTGGTGAGATGTCAAAATTAAAGATAGACATTCTGGGCGTCAGTGAACTGAAATGGACTGGAATGGGCCACTTCACATCAGATGACCACCAGATCTACTACTGTGGACAAGAGGACCACAGAAGAAATGGAGTAGCCTTCATAATTAATAGTAAAGTGGCTAAAGCAGTGCTTGGATACAATCCAAAAAACGACAGAATGATCTCAATTCGAATTCAGGGCAAGCCATCTAACATTACAGTGATCCAAATATACGCCCCAACCACAAATGCTGAAGAAGCTGAAGTAGAGCAGTTCTATGAGGATCTGCAGCACCTACTGGACAACACACCTAAAAGAGATGTTATTTTCATCACAGGAGACTGGAATGCTAAGGTGGGCAGTCAAATGACACCTAGAATTACAGGTAAGTATGGCCTGGGAGAACAAAACGAAGCAGGACATAGGCTGATAGAATTTTGCCAAGACAACTCACTCTGCATAACAAACACTCTCTTCCAACAACCTAAGAGACGGCTTTATACATGGACTTCACCAGATGGACAACACCGAAATCAGATTGACTACATCCTTTGCAGCCAAAGGTGGCGGACATCTGTACAGTCGGTAAAAACAAGACCTGGAGCTGACTGTAGTTCAGATCACGAACTTCTTCTTGCACAATTTAGGATCAGACTAAAGAGATTAGGGAAGACCCACAGATCAGCTAGATATGAGCTCACTAATATTCCTAAGGAATATGCAGTGGAGGTGAAGAATAGATTTAAGGGACTGGACTTAGTAGATAGGGTCCCGGAAGAACTCTGGACAGAAGTTGGCAGCATTGTTCAGGAGGCGGCAACAAAATACATCCCAAAGAAAAACCAAGAAGGCAAAATGGCTGTCTGCTGAGACACTAGAAGTAGCCCAAGAAAGAAGGAAAGCAAAAGGCAACAGTGATAGGGGGAGATATGCCCAATTAAATACAAAATTCCAGAGGTTAGCCAGAAGAGATAAGGAATTATTTTTAAACAAGCAATGCGCGGAAGTGGAAGAAGACAATAGAATAGGAAGGACAAGAGACCTCTTCCAGAAAATTAGAAACATCGGAGGTAAATTCCAGGCCAAAATGGGTATGATCAAAAACAAAGATGGCAAGGACCTAACAGAAGAAGAGATCAAGAAAAGGTGGCAAGAATATACAGAAGACCTGTATAAGAAGGATAACAATATCGGGGATAGCTTTGATGGTGTGGTCAGTGAGCTAGAGCCAGACATCCTGAAGAGTGAGGTTGAGTGGGCCTTAAGAAGCATTGCTAATAAGAAGGCAGCAGGAGATGATGGCATCCCAGCTGAACTGTTCAAAATCTTACAAGATGATGCTGTCAAGGTAATGCATGCTATATGCCAGCAAATTTGGAAAACACAAGAATGGCCATCAGATTGGAAAAAATCAACTTATATCCCCATACCAAAAAAGGGAAGCACTAAAGAATGTTCAAACTATCGAACAGTGGCACTCATCTCACATGCCAGTAAGGTAATGCTCAAGATCCTGCAAGGTAGACTTCAGCAGTTCATGGAGCGAGAATTGCCAGATGTACAAGCTGGGTTTAGAAAAGGCAGAGGAACTAGAGACCAAATTGCCAATATCCGCTGGATAATGGAAAAAGCCAGGGAGTTTCAGAAAAACATCTATTTCTGTTTTATTGACTATTCTAAAGCCTTTGACTGTGTGGACCATAACAAATTGTGGCAAGTTCTTAGTGGTATGGGGACACCAAGTCATCTTGTATGCCTCCTGAAGAATCTGTATAACGACCAAGTAGCAACAGTAAGAACAGACCACGGAACAACGGACTGGTTTAAGATTGGGAAAGGAGTACGGCAGGGCTGTATACTCTCACCCTACCTATTCAACTTGTATGCAGAACACATCATGCGACAAGCTGGGCTTGAGGAATCCAAGGCTGGAGTTAAAATCTCTGGAAGAAACATTAACAATCTCAGATATGCAGATGATCCCACTTTGATGGCTGAAAACGAAGAGGAACTGAGGAGCCTTATGATGAAGGTGAAAGAAGAAAGTGCAAAAGCTGGCTTGCAGCTAAACCTCAAAAAAGCCAAGATTATGGCAACCAGCTTTATTGATAACTGGCAAATAGAGGGAGAAAATGTAGAAGCAGTGAAAGACTTTGTATTCCTAGGTGCAAAGATTACTGCAGATGCTGACTGCAGTCAGGAAATCAGAAGACGCTTAATCCTCGGGAGAAGAGCAATGACAAATCTCGATAAAATAGTTAAGAGCAGAGACATCACACTGACAACAAAGGCCCGCATAGTTAAAGCAATGGTGTTCCCCATAGTAACATATGGCTGCGAGAGCTGGACCATAAGGAAGGCTGAGAGAAGGAAGATCGATGCTTTTGAACTGTGGTGTTGGAGGAAAATTCTGAGAGTGCCTCGGACTGCAAGAAGATCAAACCAGTCCATCCTCCAGGAAATAAAGCCAGACTGCTCACTTGAGGGAATGATATTAAAGGCAAAACTGAAATACTTTGGCCACATAATGAGAAGACAGGACACCCTGGAGAAGATGCTGATGCTAGGGAGAGTGGAGGGCAAAAGGAAGAGGGGCCGACCAAGGGCCAGGTGGATGGATGATATTCTAGAGGTGACGGACTTGTCCCTGGGGGAGCTGGGGGTGTTGACGACCGACAGGAAGCTCTGGCGTTGGCTGGTCCATGAAGTCACGAAGAGTCGGAAGCGACTAAACGAATAAACAACAAATAGGATACCCCAAAGGTTGAGTCATCTCCAAACATTCTCCCTTCTTGGAAGGCATTCTCCTGTTAGGCAAGACCCAATAGGTTCATGCCTTCTTTGATCTTAAAACTTTCTCTGCAGTTTTGCAGGTTTTCAGCTCTATTTCTAACCTCTGCAAAGTTTTCTTGTATTCTGGTAATCTTAGTTCTCCTTCCCCCACCCTGGCTCCTTTAAAAAAGGGACTATAAAAATAAAGCCAGATACCAAAGACTGTGTTCTTATCTTCTCTCAAGCCTAGCCAACCTGCTCTGATTATAAAGGGTTTGTGTTATGTTTATATAGACAAACATATAGAACATGAAGGAGGAGGAAGGAAGGAAATACTAGGTTTTGTTCCTATGCAGGACTTAACTGCATTCTTGCTCAATTCTGATTGACTTCAAATTCTTCCTTTGCAAACATCCAGTTGTGCATGTGTACATTTACACTTGCTCAGTTACCAGGAGAAGCAACTAGTGGAAAAAGGGCAGAAAATTTTGTGAATTGTTCTGTTTTGGACCAGTCAAGACCTGTTTTGGTGGCATCCTCTCTCTGGTCTGGAAAAAGTGAAACATAGCTCAGAATGATAATAGCATTGCTGATAGATTATCCCCATGGTACTTACATTTTAAATTTGTTACAAAGAAATCATATGTACTGTATGTTGTGATTGCTGGTGGGTATACAACTTTATAAAAAGCAGGTATGCACTCAAGTGTTTATCAAGTAGGTTGCTATTGACTAATTTTAGCACAGAGCTTTGTAGCCACTTGGCTTTAAAGTCTTAAAAAGGGGTCCAAGTAGTATCTGCAGGTACAGCCACAGAATTTTGAAATTGACAAATATAGGGGACATACCCCTTTGACAAGTTAACATAAAAAAAACCTTCAGAAATATTTTTCTAAGCTGAACAGAGGTTTGATTTCTCAGTGGTAGGAGACCTGCAGCCAATTGTGAAGGAGGCTACTATTGTAGTTCAGCATTTGGAGACTCGTAGGGCTTTTCCACATAGTCACCACACCCATTCATGCACACACACACAGAAATGTTCCACAAGTGTTCTTAATATTACAACAGAGTTCTGCATAGCCAGTCTCCAGGCAATCAGTCCTGCAACTGATCATGTGCACTAAAGTTGGCATCCTGCAAGTACCCTATCTTTATCCATGCAGCACTACATTTGTTTTTCATAGTGAACAACAAAAAAAAGTAACTGCTCATTTTAAGCATAGTGAAATGGTAGCACAGTGAAGAACAAAATGAAAGCATGTTGAAAATCCTAATAAAGCAAGCACAGAGCAATGGTTGGAAGGAATACTGTTGAGAAAATGTATTATCTGAATGAATGGTAGCATCCCAGTAGTATTAGACTTGTAATATACTGAATGTAGTACAGAAGCAGAATGCCCATCAGGGCAAAACTTGATAAAAATGTTTACTCTCTGCAATTTACTACTACTTTACCTGTATTATCTGAAATTGATTTTACATTGCCTGAGAAACCAGATAGAATGAAAGAGGATGTGTACCTCATTTAAATAAATTCATGCTAGTAATATTCCCTGAATGTTATTCCAAAAAAAACAAACAAATTCTGATTTAGAGATGGATAGTGTAGAATTCATTTGAATCTAAGACACTATACAAAAGCAGGAACAGCAATGAATTTTCAAACTAGCTTTTAACATTTTTTGGCAGCTTACACTACACAAGATTTAACAGCTGATACAACTTGGGCAGGTGTAGATTTTAATAAAGGCTCAAACGTTTGCCATTTCAGGCTTTTCAGAATGGAAGATCAGAGCCAAATATTAACTAAAAAGTATTTTTGGTATTGGGGAGTGAGAGGTGGGGAAAGCTGTCATGCTTTGTTCATACCCATTCTCTCTTTCTACTTTTGTCTAGCTTAATTAACTTGATAGGGGCAACATACCATAGAGCATAAATAATTACAGGATGGCATTAGTCCTGTTTAGGCACCTTCACTGTAATTTTAGATTATCTGGAACCAAGTATGCAAACCCGTTAGACAGCCTGAGGTGGTTCTTGAGAAGATGACTTGGTTGGGAAGCCCAAATGACAACAATTCTTCATCTTTTGGGGATCTGGATCAAGAGCTTAACCACTCTATCCCCATGTTATTCATAGCTTCTAAGATAAAATAACTCCCCTTGCTCCTCTCTCTTCAATATGATTATCCCATGTATTATAATTCCTGCCTGTAACCTCTGATTGGATTTCCAGCTGCATTAGCTGGATTTTTTTCCTTAGATTCTCAGGAATTACCCATGTTACTTTCCTGTCTTCAGATTACTTGCCTTAGATTTGGCCTCCTGGTAAACCATTCACCAGGAATTGTCTGCATATTGGGCCATGAGTTTTATCCAGCCTTCTGACCTATCCCTGTAAATACATACTTCTATGTTGTGTTGTTATAATGGTTGAGAGGTTTCTATCATACAAATTACTGAAAATAGATATCAGAGTAGATTGTGATTTTATGCCTTGGTCTCATACATCTGTTTTCTATTTCATTGCTGAATCATTGCAAAATGTCTTATGAACTTGCTGGCCAATTGAAAATAGGTACAGCTGGATTTATCTGTTCAATGCCAAATGTTCAAACTGGATAATTGCAGTGCACTAAAATCTTTATTTACATGTCCTATTTTGAATGGACATGATTGCTCTTATGGGGGCACACTGTGCAAGATGTTTTGAAATTTGAACCCCTACACAGTGGGGAACCTTTTTTAAAAGAAGTGATAGTAGCACACACTCTTGTCTAAGTGTAATTCTTGAGCCAAGTGCCTCAACATAGATTTCAAGTTGCTTTGAGAATCAGTTGTTGAAGGAAGACTAAGAAAGACAACAGACTCTAGTAGTGAAGGTACAAACTAGTGGTTATGCACACTCTAGGTTATTCTCTTTTATTCAGTTTTGAAGCAATGTGCAAACTTTTTAGAAATTTAAATACAAAGAATGGACATGTTTCAAAATCTTTTAGATGAAGCATTTTTTGAAGATAAGTTTTGCAACTTTCAATAGGAAGCTCTTTCCTTCCTTCCTTCCTTATTTATTTATTCATTCATTCATTCAATAGTTTTATATAGCTGCCGATCTCATGAAACATGAATCTTAGCATGTTCCACAGCAGCTAAGTCTTCTAAGCATTAAGAAAGGAATTCTCTTTCACGCATTAAGAAGTAATGTGGTTTTCATAGCACAGTAGTTTCTGCAGTTTGTTCAGGCTGCTGATTACTTCTGAAAAGTGCCACTTGAAAAGCTACTGTTTTTTACATTTCTTGCCTTAGACTTCTTCCACTCAATGAAGCCCCTTTCTAAAAAAATGTGGATCAAAAACATTCTTAATGTTCAGAGGCTAAGATTCTAGTTCAATTCCCAGGAGACAGAGGAAGAGTTACTAGCAAAAAAAGTCATTGCCCACCATCAGTTACTCTATATTCTAGATCCTTCAAGGAGGTGCTCTGGAATCCAATCTGATTTTCAGCAGGTTACTAACACTAAGATACTACTTAGAGAGATAAGGCATAACTGAGGAGAGTTGAGAAGGATGTGAGATCCTTATGATGGATGAAATAAATCATCTTGCTCAAGAAAGGCAGGCAGAGTTGTGGACCCTCTTGAGTCAATAGACTTTGGTGTTCTTAAACCATGAACAAGTTTGCAGAATATGCAAGCCAGACTTAGCATTAATGTTGGGTAAGAGACTCACCAAGCGAATCCTTTCTAGATCACACAGCAAACCATAACTAGCCACATATTAAACTTAAGTTCCCTCTTGCCTGGAACCCCAGCAGACTTTTGTAAAATGGCTCAACCAGTTATTTTGTTTTTAATTTTGCAGCCACCGCATGTTTTTCTTCAATTGGCATCAGAACCTCCATAAATATTGGCATGGTATGGGTAGTCTGAGTTTTCCCCCATCCTTGCAGCTCCCTTTTTTTACCCCATGTGCTTGGATGTGATGAAAATAGAACTTTGGAGCAGCAGAGATGCTCCATTTTGTGGCCACTTAATTTTTGTTGTCTCTGAAGTATAAACTCTCCCAGGTTTGGATGGCCTGGACTTATGACTGGTAAGTAAATATACTACAAACCATGGATGAAAAATATGGATGTGATTACCATATAGTTTAAAAACCATGTCTTTATTTCACTCAGTCCACAATAGGTCTTGGGTTTGAAGAACTGTGGTGTTCAGATGGCATGTGTAGTTAGAGAAGCAGTTAAGCAGGAGGTTAAACTGAAAGTCTACACTGTAAATGTAAGAATAGGTAGGACTGAACCTCAAATTCTGTGAAATGTTGAATGATATCCATTTTATTTATTTGATTTAAAACTTGAATATCCTTTTGTTAATTATTCAGTGTGGTTATAAAAATTAAAACACTGGGGTGGGTTCAGACTTCTACTGGAACTGTCAGAGAGAAAGGGAGGTCAGTTCTTGACAATTTCTGCAAATGGGTGCACAAGCTATGTTAGGCCAAAACAGAATTAGGAACATGGCAAACTGTCATACAAATTACAGATGACTCTCTTGAATAGTATGAGAGGCAGTGCAGGGGAAGAAAGGGATTGGCAAAACTCAGTTCCCCTCCCCTTTCTATCAGAGAGCATCCATTGGAGTCCTGTGAATGGAGCCCTTCCATTCACCAAAGAATTAGTTTGGCTCTGGTTAGACTAATAAATAACAGTCAGTGGATCCAAATGCATCAGTGACAATAAATTCATCCAAGCAACCTACAGCTAAAAGAAAAGGAAAAAACGTTGTACCATTATATTGTAAAATGTTACGTTATTTGGAAGTGTAAACAGAAAGCCCCTTGACCACCACCTCTTTCCCTGTCCCTCCTTCACACCCCTCCACCCACACACACACCCGATTTGGGCCTCTCCAAACAGTGGAGGCAGTGTCATACAGGGCTGCAGTGTAAGCAGCAAATACCCAGTACAGACTGAACAACACAGCCTCCACTGTTCACAAGAGAACAGTAACTGACTGAAGAGGATTTTTAGAAAACCTGAGCTTCAGAAGGAGAAGAGAAAGATAGGTTGCATCAACTGCTTTACCAAGTCATTGCACTCAGTTCAGAAACTTTAATGCATTGATGATGCAATTCCAGGCAGGTTTATTCAGTTAAAGGCTTTTATCCCGGATAAGAGAATATGGGATGAGAGCCTATGACTGTATGTTTTTGTTTTTGTTTAGAATTAAGACACTATCAGCAGAATAAAGCACCTTTAAAAGTGAATGAAATGGAGTAGAGTAGAGTAGAGCACAGACCTCTGCATATTTATTCTGAAGTACCTTCTACTGTATGCAGTGGGACTTAACATCTTACTCTGTAGGTGAGCCCTGTTAAACGTATTTTAAGGTTAAAAGCATTAAATACACACATTGCTGTTTCTCTTGAATTCAGTGGCTACGTTCAGTTCTTATGTCTGGTCAAATCCAGAAACGTTATTTTCTACATAGTATTTGGCTATCTAGTATTTTGTATTTGCTGCATAGTATTTTGTTTTACCATCATTATCATCATCATCATCATCATCACTATTTAAGATAATTATGCTCATGTTATTGTTTGCCAGTTTAGATTAATCTAATTTCTTCCCAATGCATAGTGATCCTCTAACCCTATTGTTATACACTTTTACTTTCATACTTCCAGTATTCTCCTCTATATCCCAAATCTGTTCCAGGCAAACCCCAAACCCCACAGTAGATAGCAGGGTGCCCAGGGCAAAGATCCAGTCTATGAATGGATGCCAGTTCCACCAGCAGATAGACAATACTGGATTGCAATTCTTTGTTTTTAAGTAAATAAGGCTTATTGATTCAACACCTCTCTTTCATGTTATTCAAAGAATCAAAATTCAGATGATAGTATTTTTCAACTTCACAGTATTTTTCAACTTCAAATTCATTCATCAATTAAGTATTTTGTTTAGGCTTAACAGATAGGATCCATTTAGAGCAGATACTAATGAGTTTTCACTCATGCAATTCACTATTCCCCCCTCCCAACAAAAATTATTCTTGATGTGTGGGTGGGAGATTATCGTGTTCTTTCTACAACTAGAATTTCAAGTAACATGAAGCTTTTTTTTTCCTTTCAGAGTTTTGTTAAGCCTTAGATAAACTTAATGTAGAGTACTTCCATCTAAATGTATACAGTTTTCTTATAAAAATGATGATCAAATCAATAATTTCACAAGCACTTTATATCTGTACAATTTTTCCTTGAGGCTGAAAAGAGAGGCCCTCTCATTATTTATCGTAAGGTGTGATAGAGTTCCTTTGAGAAGGTCATTGTCTGCTTCAGCAAAAATAATCATGGGATTTTTGCTCAAGCAGGAAAAGAAAAAATGATTCTTTATTTCAAAAATTACGTTCAGAAAAGAGAAGCTTTCCCACAATATATAAGGAAAAAGAAAGGTTGTACTTATTATTTAAGGTTACATTTTAAAGGGAGAAAAGGTTCAAACATTGTTTTTATCTTAGCTGTAATATGCAGTTTCATGTTTCATGAGGTGATTTTACAATTGTTCTCACTGTGGGGCTTTACTCATCCACCATGACCTTTATTTCATTTAGCTAACTGAGATCTTGAGACTATCTCATAAAAGAAAAAAAACTTACTGAGAACCAATGCCAAATTTGATTTTAAGAAACATTTGGGACAACTGTTGGATTCACAGATACTAGTACATGGTGATGCTTAGAGGTGAGGGTGGCAGGTCTTCTGCTGGAAGAGCTACATGTCCCCTTATGCCCTGTCCTGTATTCCCTAAATCAGCTTATTATCCTGAAGCAAAGTGGAAAATACTATTTCATTCTGTACATGGCATGGCAGTTTTTTGTCCTTTATGCTTCATTCTTTTTGGACTACGAGCAAGGAAGTTATACTAAAGTTTTCAGCTGAGAGCTTACTTAACCAAGTGAAACATTCCTGCATAATAATTCAGATTAAAAAATAAAAATGCAGCTATGAGGGACATACATCATCATACTTTCTCATGGCTACCAGCATGTAATAGAGCAGCTTGGAGTAGAAATAACTGACAGACAAACAGAGGGGGAAATAAAGCAAGCTGCATGGACATCAGAACATTTTCAACAATCTCCCACCTCTGCAAAATAATAACATTAGCCCCTGTTATATGCAAGGAGGCGGCGGGGGGTGGGTAGCACTTTGTCCTTTGCCAAGTAATAGACAATAACAGGTATCTAGTTTCTGGAACTGTCAAGTAATCCAGTTTTACTTTTGTTCAAATAACTTATTCAACAAAAAATGAGCAAGAAATCTATCCTGATTGTGCATGGTGGCAGCATACAAAAGTGTTAATAATAAAAAGGGAGTGGTTCATAATATTCACTATTCATCTTTTTTTCCCTCTCTCTCTTTTGTTAAGTAACAACTTTCAAATGAAAGAGAAAAAGTGTAAGCCCCTGAAAAGAAGGACTAAAGAATTGCAACAACAGTAGTCCTGCTCAGTCTTATCTGTGGATCAGGAAATGGTTGGAAGGTTCCACTCATTCAACAGCACTTTATTCTGAGCGGACCTATGTAAGATTGTGCTATACAGGGCATCATAAGATGCAATGGGGTGCTTCTCATGTGATTTGGGGGTAGGCTGGAGATTGCCCAAAGCAGCCTGCTGGGCTGGATGGATCTGATTTTCTTTCTTTTTTTTATAAGAATTTTATTAAGTTTCAAGCAAAGATAAAAGCTACAGAAAAACAAAAAAAAAACCTACAAAGAAAAAAAGAAAAAACTAAAAAATGTAGAAACACAAGAGAACATTTTTCAAAATTATAAATTTCCATAATCAATCCCTTACTCTATATTAAACCAAAATTACATTATTTCTATAAATAATTCCATTGGCGCATTATAAAAATCACTAAATACAGTTGCTCGCTCCCCTTATATTAAAAGTATATATATATATACACA
This sequence comes from Candoia aspera, assembly GCF_035149785.1. Taxonomy (NCBI): domain Eukaryota; kingdom Metazoa; phylum Chordata; class Lepidosauria; order Squamata; family Candoiidae; genus Candoia; species Candoia aspera. Next base: position 213,495,278 of record NC_086153.1, read on the forward strand.
CACACACACACACACACGCACATACATACATATACATACACATACACACACACACACACACACACCTCTTGATCAACTTCCCCCCAGATAACGTTCTCTTCAGGAGACCTCCCATACATAATAACCCCTTCTTTTCCATGGCATTCCATCAGAAGATCAATTTCACTTACGGCTTGCAACTTGATCTCTCCCTTTAATTTCTTCAACTCGACTATCTGATCTTCATCTAGCGTTTCAACAGAAGTCCCGATCTCACTCTTAGAAGAAACATTTATGTCGCTGTTTAATTCCTCAGTTTCATCCATGACATCCCCAACCAGATGACACATTTTAGACCTCATATTTTCCACAATGTCCTGAATGCCTTGCATTAAACTTGACAGGAATCTGAAAGAATCTGTTTAAAATCTTGGTGAAAATCAGAGAAAGTCTGCTTAAACTCCTCCATGTCTCAAGCAGTAGATTATGGCGCCCCCTAGGAGCTTAACCAGCAAAAGTCGAAGATATGGAAAAATTTTAGAATGTGTTTACATAAGCAAAAGTGAGATATGCAGACAGTTCCCCAGTGTCCTGACTTCCAGGGAAAGTAGAAGCAGAAAACTGAAAGTTCAAAACAGCCGATTCAACGTGTAGGAAAATGCTAATATCTTCAAATTTAGTACAAAAATAATAACAGGGAGACAATTATTTACTCTCAACCCTCCTTAATATTTGGATGGAAAACAAAGTCCAAAACTTAAAAAGAATTTTTAAAAAAATTGATCCCAAAAATGATAAGCATCAAGAGAACCCGCTTAGAAAGCCTCCCTTAGGGTACACATACTTAAAAGAAATATAAATTGGGTGATTTAGAAATGGGGTGGCTGGTCTTAGTGTCCCTTTATGGCTGCAACGTGGCTTGGAAATGGTGATGTCCCAGCCTCCTGGCTAGCTCTTACCAGTCGAGCGCAAATGCTGTTTGTGATCTTCTAGCTGTAAGCAGCCGTCTGGAGTACAGATGAAGTGATTCCAGGTGTTTTCCTCTTTCCGGAAAAACACTCCTGGGCTTCAAGAAAAACCTGCCTGAGCCCAAAAAAAACTGCCGCATTGTCAGTTCCGCCCGCTGAGCCTGCGAGCACAGCTGTTCAGTGCACCATGTCCCCACCGGAAGTCCTGGATGGATCTAATTTTCAAGAGTTAGAAAACTGCTGATTCTAACTGGAAACCAAAATCAACCTTTTGATAACATAAATTCTTTTTCATAGCTGCTATCCAGTTCCCCAAAAAGACTAGGTATAATTTATCATCAACTGCGTTAATGAAAAGAAAAAGAAAAAGAGATCTGACTTGTATTATTGTTTAATTCAGTTCTAGTATTTAGCAATTATTGTTAACTATAGAATATTTTTTTGGAAAATGAAAAACTTGAAAATGTTAACCTTACCTCTCAGCTGTTGTGACATGTATTCAATATTAATTGTTTAATACCACAAATATCAAGTAGTTTCAATAATTTCTGAAACATCTAACACTGATAAATTACTAAATTACCATGATAAATAGTATGGATTATGAGGTCAGTATGACCTTGATTAAACAGAGTGAGGTAACTTGAATATTTAAACATGTAAAAAGCTTGAAAATTATCCTACCTCTTGATGTTTTTATTTTACTTTTTAATTAGAAGCAAGCTTGCTTAGTACTTCTGGTCAGGGATTAGATATGAAATGAAAGACCTTGAGTTATACAATTGATTGTGTTGATCTGTATTTAATTCTTATACCAATTACTTTGGGGTTTTGTTTTTCTTTGCTGAATCATTTTGCAGGGATATTTTGCAAGGAGGAGAGACCATTGTTTGTTTGCTTGTTTGTTAATCTGAAACCCAGTTGCTCTTTGCATATGACCCGAAGGAAGATGTTACTTCTTATTGGTAACAGTTAATCTGATCATCTTAAATTGATGCTTATTCTAAAGTGAATCTAAATGGCTATAGAAAAATTATGCCACTTACTGAAATGTATTCACACTGCATTTTTTAATACGATGCAAAAGTACAATCAATCCTTTATAAAATTATCCTTACACACTGTACACATTATACACAGTCTTACTGCTGTACTCATTTATGTTAACAATAAGGATATCAATTATTTTGGCATTCACTTTCCATTGTGCTTCCATGCACCTTTTACTAGTCTCACACAAATGGGTATTCCTTGCAGACAGTATTCTCTCTCATGGCTTATTATCACCCCCATACTTATCACAAATTCCTTCCAAATCACACAGAGTAAGCAACAACAGTTCCACAAATTTAAATTTCCCTATAGAGAACCTAGTCAGAGTTACTTAAAGAAGCATTAAAAAGTTTTACATTTTGTGCAGTTTCCTCTTATGGCCAAGGATAAATAATCTGGTGGTATATTTTAATATCTGATGAGAGTATTCTGTTTTTGTTTTTGTTTTAATAAATGTATCTTAGCTGGCTTCAAAGCAGCAGTTTTTAAGGAGCCTTAAATAGAAAACATTTTGCTATACAGCCATATAACAACTTCATAAAAGAACACAGTTATGAATGTTTAACAGTTATGAGCATGAGCAATCTGTAGGCCTTATGATATCTGTGTACTCTCTAAACTATCCAAGGTAGTTTTTAAGATAGTATAATCAAGAACTGCAGTATTTTTTGCAAGAGGAGGCTTCTATTCATCTCCTCTGTTGCACAGAATCCATCTTTGTCTTCTCCAGTCAGTCATTAGGAACGGAGTATGCCCTTCTGTGTATTTTAATATGGCTTCACACACAATTGTGGACAAATAAAAATGGATACGAAGTAAAAAATATGTATTTACTAACATTTACTAAAACATACATACCTCTTTTGGAGGTGTTTGCTATTTGTCTTTTATTCTTTTGAAGGAAATTATGCAGGGTGTGATGCTATTTCAAAACACAGAAGAAAATAAATCCTTAAGCATGCAAATTATAGAAGCAACATCATATCAGTAGGCCATACTTTGGGCACTTAATTTGTTATATTTATTTCCTGCCTTTTTTTCAAGGAGCTCAAGGCCAGGTTTATAGCATTTTCTCTTATAAATTTTCCCTTAACAATCTTGTGGGAGAAGTTACTGACTGTCTCAAAATCTTGAGTGAGAGCCCAGGATAAGGGTGGATTTGAAACTGGGTGCCCCGTCATCAGGTTATAAATCTTAATCTTTACCTTTGCTCTTCTCACCTCTGAAGGAGAGCTAGACATGTGTGCAGGAGGGGAAATAATCTCGTCTGTCTACCAGTGGTGTCCATTCTTCCAGTGAGGGAAGTCATTTGGAGAAATATATATTTAAAGCAGATGGATGAAAAAGCATCTAAAATTGCCAACAGTAAAGCATAGGGGCACTGTTATAGTCTCTGTTCTTCCCTTTCCTCTACAGTGACAGTGTGAGCATTTGGCAAATAAGCTAAGTATCTGAAGTCAGTCAAAGTCCATGAGGCAAGATCCTGATAATAATGATTTTCAGTCACTTCAGTAGGCCAGATTTGATCTGAACCAATGACCTAAAGGTTAAAGGCTCCATATACAATTACCAAACTTCTGAGCAATCAATTCCCAGGATACACTATGTATCTGATATCCTGCAAGGTGGCCCTTATCAGGAAGAAGAGGCACTGATTCACACTAAAAGTGCATTAGTAAAAATAATGATTTAAACATGAGAACTTCTGAGACAAACTCTGTTCCTAGCAGCTGAGCATAATAATAGGTTCAGATGAAGTCCCATTAAAAGTTGATCTGAATGATTAATATATCACGTTGATTATGAATATATTGAATGTTGTTTTATTCCTTTTATATACCATGAAAAAACTGTTCCAAGTATCTATAAAAACATTACTGTATGTGTAGTGAGGCTAATCCCAAACCCATATCTAGCATTTTTAGGAAAATGGAAATATTTATACTGATATCAAACTTAGATGAGGTAATCAGAGTGCTTCCTGAACTAGTTAACCAATTTATTTCAAGTACACATCTCATTTCTGAATCTGTCAAGAGTAGGCTAATTTCCAGGATTCATAATCTGGAGATGAGGGACTATAAAAAGGTTGAGATGGGCAAAAGACAAAAGTAGAAAGTAGTCAAAACAAAGAATGAGAAGAATATGATATGATCTGTTTTGGCTCAAATATGATGGGTCTTGTGGCTTTTTCATAATAAATTGGAATTGCTACTTTATTCCATTGACATGAAAGAACATTTCCATAGATTTTATTCTTACACCATTTTTTAGGAGCAAGCAGAGATATAATTGAGTTTATTTTTAGACTTATAATTAATTGCACGTCTTTTGTAATCATCTGCCTATGTGTATCGAGGGTTATATTATATAACTTCTTTATTTCAGTGACAGCAGGATGCAGGTGTTAATCTGCTCTACAAATGAAATAGCCCTGAATATTAAAGTAAAAGTTATTTGGGAGAGGGTCTTCCTATAGTGCTTGTTTAACAAATGTTTCATAAGCATTTTAGAGTCACTTCTATGCCTGCCATTTTATACATAGATCAGAATTTTCTTCTCAAAGATTGTTACAAAAATGAAAAATTATGCATAGCAAATAAAATGATAGCACCTGGAGAATTATTCAAAAAAAAAAAAAATAGAAGAATACATACATTTTCCATCAGAGTACTTACTCATTTCAATATATGTCACTTCAATGAAACAAAAGAAAAACAAATTATCTTCAGTATCTGTGGATCTCTTGTCAAACACAAAAAGTAAATGTATTGATTTCTAGTCCCAGACCCATTTTCTCTACCCATACCTTCAATCTTGGATAAAGTCCCTTCATGCTTAGGGACACAGAAGGAATATTACTGAAGAAACTAAGCAAAGTTTTGAAAATAGTATGATTCCATCCAAAACTTAGTATAGTCTGTAGAAAGACTCCAATTTATTTGGAGTTCGAGTTAAATGTTAAATATCTATCCTTGTTTCAATACTGATGATTTTAATTCTAGACAATTCCAATCGATTTGTTCCTTGATTTAATACTATCAAATTTTCCATGAAACGTATGTTCCCCTTATTTCAATATATTTTTATTAGTTGATGTCATATTAAATTGATAAACAGAAGTGTATAGAAGGAACTTACAATCATTTTGTTTGAGACATCAGTATAATTACTTACCTAGAAGTTCTTTTTCCAGAGTTGACCTGAACCTCTCACCTTTGTGCAATTCTGCCCTTAAATTCTATCTGCAGGATTCATTTCACCCCTACACATCTCACCATTTTGGAAAATCTTTCCTACATGTCTAGTCTTATGACAGGTCATTTATGCTGAAGCCAGTTATTTTTGTGGGACTGAGCATAGGTCAATAACGAGGCAATGCAACTTAGGACCATTGCAACTTAGGACCCTTGCTCTCTCAGCCCAAATTACCTCACAGTTTGTATTGTTGGGAAAGTAAGTGGGAGAGACCACTGCATATGCCATTGTGAGCTCCTGCATGAAAGGCAGGATATAAATCCAAGAGATAAATAAATTATCATAAGGAAAATCATTCTTTCTCACTTGATAATACTGGACTAATATTGGCATGCAATTCAGAGATACAACTTTTAAAGCAGGTGGTCCTGTCTGCTGCTAAACATCCTTATTATGAATGATTAATTGTTGTAAACTCTTTATTAGGATCCTTTCTGGGCTAAGGCAAGATATGTTTAAAACATAGCTGTGTAATTGGGAGTGAGTGAAAAATTATGGTTTCATTCAACAGCTAAGTATTCTGCAAAAAACGCCATAGGATAAGAAGCAAGATCCAAATCATAAACCCAATTGTTGTAAAATTGTAAGGTCCTTGCAGCAGCACCAAAACCAACCTTGAGGCCTTTTGATGCAACAAAAGCTTTGCAACACCTTTGATGGTGAAAGTTTTTTTTTTCTTTAACACAGTATGGACTGAAGTCATGCTAAGAATTTTGAGAGAGACCTGTACAGACTAGTGCAAGGTAGGCCCACAGGGAGATCATCTACTTGCCATTCTGATCTATTCAATTTCAACACGATTGGGAAAGCAATTTGCAGAATTGAGCTGCCAATAGTTCAGCTAACTGTATGATTCAGATTAAACTGTCAATTAGTCTTTTTAAAAAAAATGATGTGGGTTCAGATGGCAGAGTATTTTGCAGTTTCTTTTTCCCATATATATTCTCTCCAAAAGATCTTCCTAATATCAGAAAACTTGCAGAATAAAATGTGATATACTGTGGAACTGATAATGACCCCAATGCCTGGAAGCGTTTTCCATTTAAAGCATCTTCTGTTAAAAGAGGTTTCAAGGTTATCAGTAAAGATCAGTAACTGCAGTTCCTGGGTCAGTCAGTTCTACAACATATTAGGACCTTTCCCAAATGGCAGCATGTGTAGTTGTGTTGATAACCTTTAGTCTTTGTGTGTTAGATGTAACAATTTTAATTGAACTAGATTATAATATAATCAAACTAGGATACTTGAATTTAAATATTTAAATACTTCAGTGTGCTGTTCTTTGCACTGTTCTATAAGGAGAAACACTTTCCCTTGCATGAATAGGGACGTTCCATTGCACACTGATTATTAGAAGCCATAGTTTAACAAATCCCTTGCTCTCATATAAGTGCACAAATCTTTAATAGATTTTGATTTTTTTTACTTTAGTTGAGACTCACACTTGAATGGAATATTTAATGTGGAGTATTTAATGGGAAGTTTCAGTCAATAAATGAACTTCAATTTCAGATAGCTGATCTCACTCACACTGGAACAAGCATGTATAGATTCCATAGCCTGATAGCAGAAACACAGAAGAGCTGAATAATTGTGTAATCCAAAAACAAACACTGCTCCAACATACTAATTCGCTTTAAGGAAGTATAATCTGGATTTTTTTTAAAAGTAATAATTGGTAAAACACAGACACTTTAAAATCTAAGTAGTTGGTACCAACTGGATTGAATTGGGGTTCAACTCTAGAATTGCATTACAGATTTTACATTAACTATACTTCAACATTATATAAAAGTGGTACCCATAATATAAAGAATAAGAAATATATTATGTCTTTGTTTACCAATACAGCCAAGCAAAAGACTAAACCCTTTATTACTGAATACCTGATCTTCAGCATGCTGCTCTATTGCAATATATTTTCTTCTTTGATATACTCATTATAATATTATCTATATTCCCGGGTGATTCTAAATCAGCCATTTCATTTGCTAACAAATATAAAGTAACAATGTTTGTTCTTCGACTGCCAATAGCTTATTGATCTATTCATTTCTTCCTGGCACTAACACTGAAAATGACAAATGAATGTAGTTGCCTTTATTATATGAATAGCACACCCCATTTAACAATGGATACAGCAAATGTGTGTATATATCTAAGTTCCCTAATATGTTGTGGGTTATTAAATATGATAAGATTAAAAAGAACAAACTATATGAGAAGACTCAGGTTCTTTACATTATTACCAAACCTTTTTCTACAATAGCTGATAAAAAGTAATCTCCTAGCAAACAGATGAAATTGGCATTGTACAATCCAGCTGTGTTTTTAATATGTGCAGATTCCTTGTCTAGTGCTTATTTCATGTACCTTTGTTAAGAACGCCACTCTTCTCAGAGTAGATCTAGCCAATATCTGATTGATTCTGGTCCGAGGGTCTTGGATCAGTTCAGTGTAATTTCCGCTCTTCTTACTTTTATTAGAGAATGCTTTTTAGTTAAAAAAGATCCATTTGCTTTACATATGCAAAAGGTGAGGTTATTTTTCTACCATGTTTTATTAATATCTGCTACGTGTATTTGTGTGTGTGGTGAAAGAACAAACATTGTTACTTTATATTTGTTAGCAAATGAAATGGCTGATTTAGAATCACCCGGGAATATAGATAGTATTATACTGAGTATATCAGATGGTAGAATCTTTTCTTTTCCCCCAATTCAAGGTATAGAAATTTCCAATACACAGAGACAATACATTTCTTTATATTAATTGGATAATAGACGTTACTTCCATGCCACTGAAATAGCTGATGAAATATCTATGTATAGACACTTGATAGACCAGTATTTCTGACACAGTCCAATATAGGATGTGTCTAATTTATATAAAATGCAGCACATACTGGTCTTTCAGTAAGTCCCATTGACTTCAGTGTGGTATACTTCTGAATATACATGGACTGGTTTGGAATGTCAGTTGTTTTGTAACCACTGAAAAAGGAATAGCAACATCTCAGTATCTTGCAAGGAAATTTAGCTAAAATCTGATTCTACTCAAACTGAAAGGGTGCCATCCAGAGAAACTAGGTAAACTTTAGAGCACTGAACTCGATCCTTCGTCTTACACACAAATGTTCCAATGAACTGAATAAGGCTTAACCTATCAGTCTGATCAATTTTATCCAGAATTTATTTCAGGAAATTCATATCTAATGGAGTCCATGTGAGATAAATAAGACTAAGCTTTCTTGGCAAAGCTGTCCTTAAAAAATAATTGCTAAAGAATGGAAATGTAAATTGCTCTGAAAACTTCAAACATACTTTACACATGCAGATTCCAGAATCAGCTACTTAAAATGTAAATGGTGTTTTGCAAATTGAGTCCTGCTTGTCTGAGCTGAATCATTAAAGCTGCGATTTATCCCAAAATTGACTTTATTATTGCATTTAATTATAATAGAGGATTAAGCCCAAAAGTATTTGACAATCTATCCCTTTTCCCACTATGAATGTTAGACAGCCAGTAATTGACCATTTACAGCATGGTTAACCATTTTTTGTTTGTTTTTGTAAAGACTGTGTTTCTAATTCCCATCCCCTGTCCTTAAATTGTTACAGAAATTGAAGCAACCTGAGGAAACAAAAGAAGAGTCTGGGGGGAAAAAAGGATACCTAAAATTTGCCTTGAATCTCTCAATAAATTTAATAACAACAGATGAATTTTGTTGCGGAAAAAAGAACAGTCCAAACAAGGTTGAAGGGCAAGAAGAAAGTGAGAAGAATGAAGAAATGTCTCTAAATAGTTCTTGAGGTATAGAACATGCAGAATCTTCAAGTGATTCTTTATATGACAGCTCCTCATCCAGTGCAAGCTAACCGCCATACCATGTTTAAAGACTCTACAGTGATGAAGCACTTAAGAAACTCAGTAAGAAAGAGCAGTTAAATATACTGAGAGTTGCTAAGACTCACAATCGCATGTATTCTGATGTAACCACACAATAAAGAGAGGAGACTGCATCCTTGTGAAAAGAAAGCAAATGCAATACCTGTAACACAGTTGTAACTTTTAAAGTCTTAATTTGCACTTTTACGAATTCTTGTACAGAAGTTGTAAAAATGTTCCTTGACAAAGAAAATTATATTTGTAGAAAAACATGATAGCAATAAATACTAATTTGTGTCATGCTTCTGAAATGGCACATTACTAACTTTAAATACTGGTCTTAATATTAACAAAATTAGTGATCATTTTTATAAAATAAAGTTTTATAAACATTCTAGTCTTAAAATCGTATGCAGCTGAATCATTTTATTTGCCAAAATTGAACTTGCCAAATTATACTAAAACTGCTTGGGTCACATTATACAACATAAAAATGCTATTTTGAAACCAAGATTTATTACGAATTCACATTTCCAAAAGGTACTCCATCTGTAATCTTCTATAATTGATATATCTTATGCTGATTTAACCTGTATTTGGATTTTATCTTAATTTTGTTATTTCAGAATCATGGAGAAAAGGCCATTTAGATTCATAATTTACATGTTAAATTTTTGCAATAAGGAAAAAAAATGGTGCTAGCAAAGAAATTTGTGAAGGTTTTTTTTTTCCTACAAAGACTGTTTATATGTGAGGGATACATCTATTTCAAAGGTGGAGTGTTATTTTTTCTAGATGTGGAGTATTTATAACAACTTTTGTACAGCAATCTGTAAGCTAGCTATGTTTGTGATACTTCTAGTCATTTTACTATGTTTATAGCAAATTCCTATTCATTTTTTCTCACAGTATGATGAACTATCAGTGTTACGTTATTAATACTTTTGTGCAATGTTACGTTTTATGTTGTTTTAAATATACTGTCAGGGTGGGATTTCACTGAGACTTTTATAAAATTTATTTTGGAATTTATTTCTGAATAAAAGTCATACCACATCTTAATATCCTAATATATATGACAAAATAAGTCATGTCAGCAAACATTAATCCATGGGAATGGGTCAAAACAGCCCAGAATTGGACTAAGAATGGTATTTCTTATTTGCATAACATCTAGGAAAGCGACCTAGAAAAATGTAGCAGTGTTTCTGTAGGAAAAAAAATGCTCCAGGACAAAGGAATGTGCAGGTAGGACACAAAGTCAGTCAAATGAGTTTTGTGAATTTGCTACATGGGAACTAAAAAACATTTTATACTTAATTCAAAGCTCTTTAGCATCTGCTCCTTCTGAGAAAAGATGGTCAACATGGAAAGCAAAGAAAAATCTCTCAAAGACGAGGTGGGAAAAAGCCATCGGCGTTGCAATACGAGTTGTAATGCACCTTTTTAAAACATAATACTCTTGTGCAAGATGGGCTGTGGAGCGCTGTCAGACAAGGCGGGCACCTATCCGCCAAAAATACATGCAGCAATTCCATCTTTTCCTCCATAAGGACTTTTTGTGTCAAAAAAAGAAGCAATGAGAAAAAACAAGGTTTTAAACAAAGTGTCTAGGTGCCCATAAAGTCAAGGACTTTTTCCCTTCCCACTGCACCCTCCCAGGAAAACACAAGAGGGTTGTAGAAAAATGACTTAGAACCATTATAAAATTCTGCTTCCATGCATGTCTTTCATCATACTATCCCTGTGTTCATTCACAGAATGCCATGGGACAGCCCGTGGTTGTGTTACCTTCCATTTATAGATTTTCCAAATTATTCTACCATTTTCTTGTTGTCTTTTTGCCAAAAACATTGACTAAAGAGGGAAAGATAGCACCCCTGTAGATTCTCTTTGGTAGTAGTACTAAATTCACTCTGATAGCACTAGTATGACTTCACAACAAAACCTTACCTTGAAACCTTCATGCAAAAGGTGGGCTCCAAATGAAAAACTTTTGGGGGCCATGTGTTAAAATCATGTGAGACTGTCATATCACATGATAAAAGCCTTAGAACCTTCCCCATTTTGCAGATTACATCGGCGCCAACACAGCCTGATAAGCTCCGTTTCCTGAGATGCTGACATTACCTCATTTCTAGCCCATGTTTTAAACAATCTTATGCCAATCCCTCTTGTTTCAGAAAATGACCATTTTCTCCTCCTTAACAGCAAGGCATGGCGTGTAAGCTTCATTCCACTTCCCTTCCTCTTCTGACTTAAGTAATCAATTCAGCCTTGATCAGTCACTGGCATATTTCTGGTGGAGATGTCGATGTCTGTGTCTTAGGAAGCACCTTGTGAAATACACACCATTGCTTATTTGACATTCTTTTTGAAATATACCCCCCTTCCCCAAAACAGTACACTTAATTAGCCAGCCCAAGGTAACAGTCAGAATCAAGATTCTAGGGCAAGACATTGGATAGACCAAGAGCTGAATTAAAGACCCCTATTGTAGCAAGGCTCACAGTGAGAAAATGTCTTCAGGTCCTTGAAACATAGACATAGCTCACACATTGCAGTATGACATTATTTTGTTGATCATTGGTTTATGTAAGTCTCAGATGAATGGTTCACAACAAGTTGCATAAAGCTATAAAACACACACACAACAATGGCTTGGTTCACCCTATATGCCAACCCACTGATGTATAACATAGCAAAAGTGTAAACCCAGCTGTGATGAACATCTCTTGATAATCTTGCCATGATCACCAGACAACTACTGTGGAGAAATTTCTATTTCACTTCATTTTTGGACAACAACCCGGAGAAAAATAATGGGGATTCGTCCTGCCATGGGACCCTTTTTCGCTGCAAGGCCAGACCCGGGCCTCCGAGTTAGGAGCACCAGGTGAAAACTGCCTCTTCTCCGACATCCTTTGGGGCCAGCGAAATTGGTAACGGAGGCTAGTGGCAATAGCAGATGTAGTCCAGCCCATCTGGAGTGCACTAGTTTAGGGACCTGGGGGAAGGACTGCTCGGCTGCTTAATAATTGCCTCGCTCGCTCAAGTTCTCAGCCTGAAAAAGGGTACCTTGGCCGCAGACACCTCCCAGAAAGCGACTGAATAGTCGGTAAAGCGAAGACCCAGATGGCTTCGGGCCTTTCAGAGACGGCGCGACCTCGGAAGACGCGGGTTTATTTCTCTTGTTTCTCCCCGTCCTTCCCATTGACACCCTGAAGAACCTCGTTCGGCTGAAAAGAACGGCGCGAATGGACAACCCGTGGCTGTTCCAACTGGCTGAACAGAAGAGACCGCCTGCACACGGCTCCGTATTCGCGCCTCTGAATACCTTTTTCGGGTCTCGCTCGCCCTTTTCCTTTCGTTTTTCCCGCCGACCCAGTCCTGAAATGTGTTTAATCGGGTCCTTGCACCACTTGTACCGGCCTGAATGTTCGCGAGATTGTCGATTTCAAGACAAAAGTCTGCCGCTCAGATGAACGACCAGGAGGGTCCGAACCACCGCAGCTGACGTGCAGTGCGTGCAACACACTCATATACACTGTAACATGGAGGGACTGCCTTTAAATTGAGTAAAAAAAAGGACCTTGTTCCACCTTCCCGGTACATCAAAGCCTCCGATTCTTCCCCTTCGATCTTACACACGTTTCCCTCTCCAAAGAAGTTTGCCTTTAGTCCCCTTTAGTCGCGTTGCCGAGGAGGCGCAGCCAGGCGCTCCTTTCGCTTCCCTGTAAACTGGAACACCTTCTGCGCGCGCCCCGTCCCCGTCCCCGTCCCCTGCTTGCAGGAGACGCGCGTTTGGCAGCTGTCTAGTCAGAAGCCCGGCTCCCTGCTTTAGCTGAGTGAGTGAGCGCTTTTTAAAGAGAGGAGGGAAGCACAGGGTGGTCTCCCAGGGTTTTCCGCTCCTACACGAATGGGAAAGTGAGCAGGGGAAGTGGGCGGGCGGAGATGAGATCCTCCGGATAGTCGAAGGAGCGAACGGCTCGTTTACTGAACAAGAGACCCAAGTGAGGTGCGTTTCACAGGTTGGACCCTAAGCGCTTTCGCTACTGAGAATAAGTAAAGCACTCCTGCGCAAGCATACCCCATCCCCATCTCCCTTAAAGCAGTCGGAACGGACGAGGAAAGCTAATCCTTGCCCGCCTTGATGGCAAGAATCACTTGTAAGCAGCTGATTGAGTGCAGCGGTAATTAATCCTCTCGTAATCACGCCTGTTGTAATTTTTCAAGCAAAAGGCGCTTAGATTATGAAGCGCATGCGCACACATGAAGGAAAAAGGTCGAATAGAGAAGGGGTGAATGAACGTGTCAGAAAGCGAGCAAGTGTGAGTGCGCGCGCAGGGATGGGGCTTGACAGAATATAAAGAAATAATCAGGCATTTAAAATTATTTTAAAATAATTAAAATAATAAATTTAAATACCATGTGGGTGATTTTGCTGACCCTGATAAACTAAGAAGCGTTGGACCTAATTGGTGTTTGGATGGGAGACCTCTAAGTAATCCCAGGGTGGGAGTCTAAACCGGAAAGTGGAAAAAAGCACCACTTCCATATTGTTACTAAGGCAGGACGTATCCATCATATCACCAGAAGCCGAGAGAGACTTTATTTGTGCCCTTACTCCGTTGCTGGCTGTTAAATTAGTCTCTGCTTTTCCTCATATTCATAAGCTGGGGCGTACCAAGCCTTCCTGGCGAGGAGGAAATTCAATGGTGGGACCAAGGGAAGGTCGGTCTGGTCTCCCTCTCTCGCTGCTCCAAGAAGGTATCTTGAGGCGAAGCGCCGTCTGTGCCGGAGCGTGACGGCTTCCACCTCTTTCCATAAAGTTTCTTTCCTCTCCCCGCCCCAGAAAATAAGGGACGGGAGAAGGGATCACGTGGCCCGATGAAAAGGGAGGCGGTTACGCGAGGGGGGTCTCTCTCGCGCTTCCTTCGCTCTCCTTTTCTTGGCTCGGCATCTTCCGTGGTAGTTTCAGTCTCTTAACTCCGGCGACGCTGGAGGGAGCTCAAGCAGGAAAGCAAGGAGCCCGGCCAGGTTGGCGATGCGGGCTCAGGCGTCGCTTGCTGCCCTCGGAGCTCCTCTCCGCAGCGGCTGCAGCAGCGCCAGTCCATCAAAGCAGAGGTGCTCCGCTCCCCGACCTTCGCCCGACTGGGGCTCTTGCTGAGATCGCGCGACTTCCTTGCCCGGTGCCCGCCCGCCAGCCGCCACCTCCGACGGCTCCAGGAGGATGTGGCTCCTCGCCGTGACGACAACTTTCTGGGGATTGTTGCTGGCACCAGGTAAGCGCGCGAGGGGACGGGCTGGTCCCTCTCTCCACCCTTCACGCGTCAGGCTTCGCCTTCCGCAGGCAGGGCGCCCGCAGATCCAGGGACTACCTGGCGAAGTTCGCGCGTTCCCCTCCGAGCCACCAACAAGGCGACGACGACGACGACAACAGCGGCTCTTCCCCAGCCGCTTGGCTGCAGCCTGACTCGCCTGCTAGTTTGAGCCACTGGCAGCAGCAGCTCGCCGGATGAATGCGCGGGTCGCATCCTGACAGTTGTTTCCACCTAGCAGAAAGAGCGCGATGGCCAGTAAGGTGTTTGTTTTTTCTCTCAACACGGAGAGCTGTTCCACTTAGGATTTTGTTTAATTACAGCCCCCCCACCCCGGCTAGGAATGCATGAGGGCAGCGCTTCAGGGCCAGATGGCAGTCGTCCCCCTCCCCTCTTTCCGGAAAACAGCCCACAGCTTTTGCTTGTCTCGAGACCCACGTTGCCAGACGGGCGGCTCAACTTCAGCCAGCTTGCAATGCGCCGCCGCCGCCACCCGCCCCAGTTCTCTGCGACCCCGATTCGTAGGGAAGAAGAGGCGAGCGGGGCGGCGAGTTGTCACTGACAGCAGCTGCCTCTTTGCAGTCCTCCTAAGAGCCCATCTGCCCGCCTCTCCTAAAATGAAACGGGAGGACGAACTCTAGTTCCAAGTAGCCTAGGGAGCGTGTTATTAATAATGCTTGGAATATTTATCTTAATATCCTGGGAATGGATTTTGGATTCCTCGCCCCTTCCTTCCCGCCCCCCCCACCACCACCCCCACCACCACCACCACCACCACCACCACCACCACCCGTTCAAGTCGGGCAAACTCATTTGAGAAATGAGCCTGAAGCACCCCTCCAATTTAATGAGTAGCCGAGACAAGGTTGAGTCCTGATCTTCTCCGGTTAGGATCTTCTGTTCACACAAGCCCAGATCCCTACGGGTGAACCAGACAACTGATTTATAGCAAGTCGCCCTTTAGCCCGAGTCGATCTTTCTTTTCTCTTCAGGAGCTACCCTAATGCAGCCTTGGGTATCTCTTGAAAACGGGATTAATAGGTGGTAGCCCTCCCTCGTTTGCTTCCGATCTTTTTGTTCAACAACCCAGTCCTCCCGGCAAGTACAGGTACTTGATTCATTGCTCAGGCACAGATCCAAAAAATAGTAAATCTACTAAGCTCTCTCCTTGCCCTCACTTTAACTTCCAGAAGGACCTTGTTTACATGATAAAAGAGGTGAACTGAGGATGCTTTGCAGCTGTAATTGTGCATGGCAAAATAGTAATTAAATCATTTGCAATTAATTAGTAGTTAAGTAAACCCTTTTGCACAGAAAAGCTCTGGAGCTGGAGCACATATACTAGGAATGTTGCTCCCAGGTCCACTCTGCTCCCAGCATCATTTGTTTGCTTTTTAAAAGCATGATGCTTTGAAAAAACACTTAAAGAAGGAGAGAAGAATTGGTGAGCAAAACAAATCAAATTTCTTACATGTCCTTATTGTTCATTCTGCCCCCTGCTGGATGCAATTTAGGCTGATGCTACCAGGAGGTTTTGAAAACTTAGAACCAAGAATAATTGGTGAACAAATCACATTTGGGCTTCTGTTCTGTATGTGATCAATGTTTGCAAAACACCAAGGCCTTAACTGAAGGGGATAGGGCCAGCGCCAAATAGAAGAATCAGGGGCAATGAGGGAGGCACTGAAATATAGGCATAGGAGGCAAAAGCCAGCAATATTTTAAAAAAAAGGGGGAGGAAAACTTGACAACCCATACAATCTTAAGCATTTACCCAGAAGGATAACCAAGTAGGGTGTATTGTAATGTAGCATTAGAGTGTGTTAAAACTTATGCTATCTATCTATCTATGAAACTTTCTATTTCAGGATTTGCTTTGCAAATACAGTGTTATCAGTGTGAGGAATTTCAGCTAAATAATGACTGCTCGTCCCCAGAGTTCATTGTGAACTGTACTGTGAATGTCCAAGACATGTGTCAGAAGGAAGTAATGGAAAAAAGTTCAGGTAAGATCAATTGTGCTAATTATCACTTACTATGGACTGTCTACTCTCCTCTTTGCATTTTCTTTTCCATCTTAATTTGGTTACTTAGAGAATTCAAGCATATCTTCATAATGTAATTTGATCTGAATATATATTATGCTTTTCACTTCTTCTAATGTGTATTACTGGGGTAATAATAATGTTGAAGTTTACTTTAAATTGAAAATGCTAAGTTTACTGCAGTAAAACAATCAAAAATTTAGGCCTGTTTAAAATACTAGAAAAGGAATAACAAGTTCATCTAATCTCATTACAGTTAATTACAAAGCCTTCTCCGCTGTGTTAGAAGAAAATGTACTGAATTAGTAGCTCTTTTTATTTACTCTGGCAATTCAGGAACCCTGATGTTTGATCATGACAGGAAATAGATATGGAAATTATGGTAGTAATTAAAATGAGATTAAGAAATGTGATTATAATGTACAAAAAAGAGAAATTTACTTTAGAATTGCATATCAAGTTCCAAAAGTTTATATACTTTTCATGTAACAAATTTAAGGCAGAGTGCACACAATTTCACAGAAATAATGGATAAAATATTTGAACTTTCTGTACATCAGATGAAGTAACAGGGAAGATTAATTTTTTTAAAAAATTGATCTCAAGATAGACCAAACTCCTTTGATTCAGTTTAACATGGTATCTGTATCAGATAGTTTTTGGATTAAATTGTAAATTTGGAAGAAACAAGCTGATTAAATAATAGTTCTTCTTCTTTCCAAGGGTAGCAAATATATATAAAAGTCAAAATGTAACTCCTTCATCATTCCTGCAATCTCATTTGAACTTCCAAAATGATATTAGGTTTATTAAAGCAAGATTATAGTATACATGGAGAATACTCTGTATGACTGACCTTGGAGAAGAATATCAGAATGGAAGCCTAAAATATAGTTGCCAAGTAATTTGTTTATGCTTATTGCTCTAGGAATGGATTCATATGCATGATAGTTTGGCTAGTATCAATCTGATAATGAAAGAAAGAAATAGAATTGTAGGATTTAGAGTTGTTCCTTTTAAAAATATCACAGTGATTAACCAATGATATATTGCAATAAAGGCAAGATTTTCCTGAACTACAATGCCATGATACCAATCACTAGATTTTACATTTGCTCTTCATAATATTTTCTTCTTAACTTGTGAAGACGAAAGGGCGTTGCCATGCCAGGAGATGCAAAGTGCAGTGTGGACTACTGTATAGGCAGGACAATTGCATTTCATCAGGGCGTGCAACTGAGATTTGACTTGTTCCAAAGAATGAGACGGAGGTCAAGGCATGTTTGTACTCTCTGAAAATGAATGGACAAATCCTCACAAAGCACAATGTTTCAGAATGATTTTTTTCTTAATCTTTTTACTGTCCTTGTATTATCCATCTGTATGGAATTTTATGAAAATTGTACTCTTAGAATTTACATCAAGTTTAGACAGGTATCTGAAATACACATTTTGATCCAAAGACAATTAATTAAAAAGAAAGATGACTCTGAAATGGCCTAAAAGGCCTTTACAAACAAATCCCAGTTGAAATGTTGAAATCCTACTTTTCATTATATCATTTGTAACATTGCTCTTTTGGACCACAATATTTTACGTCAAGTTACAGTTTTACCTCAAGTTACAATTTAAAATTCTAACAACTTTCCAGGAACCATATGAATAATATTTTAAGCTGAAAGTTATCAAGGTATAAAAAGTGTGTCAGCAGAACTCCTTTATTTTGAAATGGGTTGCTTAAACCTTTTTGGAAAACTACATTCTTCCACTTTTTAAAAATAAGATTTACAACTGGATTTTCAAGCTACCAAAGTTACCATGACAATATTAATTTCAAAGTTAGAACTATTCTAAACTGGCCTTTAAAACTTTTAGAATGAAAATCGTGTGTCTTTCCTACTCTAGTGAAATTTATTTGTAATGGTTTCCATAAAAAGGGAACATCATTGATTTCTTTTTTCCTTTGGGTTTACCAAACTGAATTTTCTACCAAATTATAACAATAGTGCTTCATTTAACATTAGAACTTCTAAACATTATATTGTACAACTTTATTTCATACAATATTATTTTAAATGAGGTATTTTAAAATAATCAGTACAAATTCCTCCTTTTAACGTTAGACATTCTTTGACCAATTAAAATTCTACTACAGTTATATACTCTAATCTGAACTAAAGATGACTTAGTTTTCAGCAAACCAGCAGGAGAAACCAATCTATTCTGATTTTAAACCATTTTAGTCCTATTAAAGTCAGTAAGAGGAAGGTTGTAGTATTTAGCACAGTATTTAGTACATTTACTTGAAGAAAATCCATGTAAATCAGTAGGATTGAACTTCCATTTAGTTAATTTGGACTAGCTAAATGATCAACATTTGGCCTTCATTTGATATGGAAGTCTTCAGGATTCAGATCACTTATAAGAGAGTAACCATTAATCTTCAGTTAAGTTTATTTCTTTCAGTTTTTGACCAGCATAAAAAGTAAAATAGACAAAACAAAAAGAATCCAGTAATTCTGTATTTGTAATACTAGGTATTAACAACCTTGAATATGTATACCATAAAATAACTATAAAATCTCCAAGTAAATAATTGTATAAGTTTAAAATCTATTTATTAAAACTTTTCTACAATAAAATAATAAGGCTAAGTTATGTAGAATTAATAACTATACATAAAGAAATATTTTATGTTTAGAACTTTGAGTTGCTTCAATGTTTACTAAAACTCATTTAGCTTAAATAAATTAAATAACCTGGCCTTGCTCTAATCCTAAACTGGGATAATGTTTAATCAAATTAAAATATTAGCTATCAACTTTTTAAAAAGTTTACAATAACAAAATCATGTGCTAAGATCAAAACAAAAATGTAGCATGTTTCTAGCCCAATTAACATTTACTAGATATCAATTCCTATCGCATTTTATATACTGCTGCACAGAATTTGGCAGAATTATGAGTAATAGAAAAGTGATTAGATTTCAAAAGAACTACTGTGGGGTAAAATGATGTTTGCTGGACACGTTTACACATTTAACTGGTTGTAAATACATTGAACCCAGAGGACTTGTTTCAGAATAAACAAATAGAATTTATATGGGTTTTACTTAGGATAATACTGAATTTGTTTAGACTTAAAATATGTGCAAAATAAAGTATCACGTTCTTATACTTTAACTCACAGTTCAGTATTTAACACATCATTTTCTAATTCAACTTACCTTTACATTTGCTTAGTGCTAAAGATCTCAGTACTGATTTTCGTTATATAAGGAAGCCACTACATCTGAATTTTTACCTCAGTGTATATAATAAAAGAATTTGTAACATTGTAATTGCATTTTCCCAATTTTAGTAGTTTAGAGAACTAAATTCTAATTTTTATAAACTAAACAAAATCTGTTCTTATTCAAATAGATTTTCAGTTTATATGCAGCACATTTATTTTCGTAAACCTTACTTAGATATGAAATGCAACATTCTAAGACCACATTTATGTCCAGATCGGTAACAAAATGCCCCAAACCACTTCATGTAGCAAGTTCATATATGTTTCCTTCATAACAGAAAGAATACTTTTTTTAATATTAAGCTATATTAGTAGCAATAATGTAATTCTCTTCTTAAAAGTCTGTTGGTATTCATTAAATTGAATAATGATAGCTCTACAGATTTTTTTTTTTTTTTACCAAAGTTAGTTCATATAGCTTTAAGAAAAGCTAAAACAGCATATTAAATCCCCTTTTCCTATGGTGGTAGAAATTAAAGAAGAATGTTTCTTTTCTGAACTAGATTCTTTCATGTATCTGAACTTAGATTAAACTGAACCATATATTTATGCAAAATTCTAGTTCTTGTTATCTAAAATCTAAGAATTGAATGCAGTGCTGCTTTAGGAGATTTCCACCAAGATAACAGGACTTTCCCTCTCTGCTTTATCCTACCACCTGTTCTCAGTACCTGCTCTGGACCACTTCTCGGAAGATTTTAAGATAAAACTGAGGACATCAAGATTTTTCCCCTTCCCTTCCATAAATATATTTACTGACAAAAAACATATCACTGGATTCCTCTTAAGAATAGATTAGACCAAGAAACATACTACCCAGAAGATCAAAGGTAGAAGTAATAGCTCTCCTATCTTGTTAATTGTGCTATTTTGACCTCAGAAAAATATTATTGGTTTAGATATTGTAGCGATCAGTATTGTGTAGAAGCCAAATTATACAATATAGTGAATTTATCATACAGCCTCTATTCCAAACACTTTATAAAAGCCATCATTCAACATTGTGCACTCTATGAATCTATAACAAGTTATGCAATACTCCAGCTACCAAGTTTAGAATTTCCATACAAGAGGCTCCCTCAGTGTGTTTCAAGTTTTTTAAACTACAGTACCCTTTTAGGGATGGCATTGTCCAACTCTGTAGGTAATAGATCGCATCTGGTATTCCGAGTGTCTTAATGCTGGAATTACACACTATAATTGAATTTTTAGCCTTTCCCTTCATGGGGTACTCTTGGGTTTATTAGTCATCTCCGCTGAAGAAAGAAGGCCTCAGAAAATTCTCAGGATGTATCAGGGAGATGGTAGTGGAGAAAAACAATTGCCAAATAACTGGATGAAAGCAGGTTAAGTATGCTAACATTATTAAAAATTATCTCTAAACAACATTCATTATTCTAAAGCTTACTGAAGCTTCCAGCAGTACTAAACCAGGCTTTGTTGATCGTATGTTGATTACTGAATCCACGGTACTGATAAGATACAATATAATTGAATTAGAGGAACAGGGAAGTATTTTTCAGTAACATGCACTCTCCCCTGAAGCCCCCAAAACTATATCAGAGCCTTTCAAAATAGTGGGGGATAAAGTGCACAAGACTGAAAGGGAGTTGGGACTGCTGAGAACCATCCCCCCATTTTGGTGGTCTCTTTATTCAACCAGCTGTCCATCAATGGAAGGATGTCAGTTGGATGCAGCCCTGTTGTTGACCTACTATGTATGAAAATTGTGCAGAAAAGAACTGTCTTTTCATTTCTGCAGTTATTCCTTTGGGAAGAAAAATAAGCTTTACCATGATAGGAATACCGGCAAGTCTTCTCAGGGGAGATGAATCAAACTTAAGGTCTTTCTGATCACATATAAAGTGAACCTGATCTGTGAGCATAACATAAGGATTGCATGTCAGGCAGTGGTTTGCATATGCAAGTCTTACAGAACGCAGCAGATGACTCTGGTGTGTCTCCCCCAACAAACAAGCAAACAGTGATTCAGATGAATCCATTTATGCACTTATGCAAGTCCCAGATACTAATGAAATGGTATTCATGCATGAATTGTATGAACTACTATGCCTCACAGGTTTCTCTCCAAATGAAATGGAGATGGGAACTTTGGTAGCTAAACTTGAGGATCAAAAATGTGTTTTTTAAAATTAAGGTTGACTTCAAACAGTCAAGATTTGACCAGAGGGGTATAAGTCAGAAATTCTTGAATGATGTAGTGACAGTTAGGTCAAACAACAGAAGTGCCAAGAATACAAGCAGTGAGGGAAAGCCATAGAGAGAGATGTAAAATTAGGGGGTGACATGTTGTATGCCTGTCAAGGAATTATTTACAGTTGACTCTTTTTAGTCCTAGAATCGAAAGGAAGCTGTAGTGAGCTGTGCTTCGCAAAGCTTATGTCTTCGTAGTCTGGAAAGGTGCTGTCGGACTCCTGATTTTGGGCTACATAGACTAACATAGCTCACCTCCTACAATTTCAGTCCTGACTGATTTCATATATCTTAATTTTGTATGTTTCCGTCTTAATTTCCCCCAAAAATTTCAAGGTTTTTTACAAAACTGGACATTTTTAGGCATTTACTGTAAGTTTTAATTTATAGACTATTCATGCACATTGATACAGATATAAAGCAGGGATAGGCAATCATCTGTGGTCAAGTTATGCACATAGAATTCTGAGAACATGGTAGGTAGGTAGCTCTCATAATCTGGGTATGGTCAGTCACAAACCATCCATGTACTAAAATAGGTCTCAAGCTCAAATTGCCACAAGCACCTGATGAGGACTAGCCTGATGAGGGCTGCAGTACTGAAGTTCCACATGCCCAGCCACAGAGGTCTCCAGTGTGCCAAAAAGGAAGAGTGCCACAGCATGTCACCAAACAGATGTCTCAGAGAGCAAAGCTGTACTGCAAAAGGGAGCCCCACCCCCGATTAAAGGCAGATCCTGGCTACGATAGTGCCCCAAAAGAGAAACAGGAGTGCAGCCATTCTCCAGCCCACTTCTTTGCTGGGGGGCGTGGCACCATCTTGACACTCCAAAGCCACAACACAGCAGAGAGGAGCTGTGTTAAGGAAGCAGATCCCAGCTCCAGCCGTGAAAGCATGCCAATGCAGGACCAGGAAAGCAGTGTGTGCCTTGCCTGGGCGTGGCACCATGACCTCTGCCAGCCCAAAGGAGGGCTGGTACTGGCTGAGACTGGCAAGCCACCACCCTGCCTCCAGCAGCCTTTTTCTTGCCATGTGCAGGAGCAAAGTGCCCTTTACTGCCCTGCCCTGAACTACTCAAAGCACTGTTGTAGGCCACTGAAAATGACTTGGAAGGACACTTGTGGCACACAGGCCATGAATTTGAGACCTGTTTACTAGAAGGTGAACTACTGACATTACTTGCCACACTGGGGGAAGTCTGCCTTCGTGTGTGTCTGTGTGTGTAGTTGAGGACATTTCAAAACAAAGTGTTAGACTGCAGTCAGCTAACATTTTATCTGCTAACATGCCAGATACGTGGAAAATAAACTTGATGCTGAAAGCTAGTGCTTTATCTTGCAACGTGCCAATTCCTCACTTAAGCTTAACAAAATGCTGTTAACAATCTTTAGAAACCAAGTTAAAGGGATGGGAACTGGATGGCAGCAAGAGAAGTGTCCTCAGCCATGTTGAACAGCATGGCATCGGGTTGCTTATTTCTAGTATGAGGATATTGTGCAGCAGAGCTTAAGCTGAAATGGTGCCTCTGTTCTTTGATTCCCATACCAGCTTTGTTTAAAGAAGGCATACCCATGTGTACGTCAGAGTTATGAACTAGAAGGCCAGGAGATTATGAATTAAAATCCTGTCACAGCAATTTTAAAAGCGTAAATATTTCTTTCCTTTGGAAAACATGCCACCCACCATCCAAAAAACCTTGGATTGTACATACTTTGACAGTTATTCTGAAGAAATCCTTTGGAATGCATAAAACACAGCATCTCTCTGATGTTGTCTAGTTTTTTTTTTCAGACTACCTCATGAGGTTAAAAAAAAAGATGTGACTGCTTTAAAAGTCACATTAGCATTAATAATTCAATTCACTGAAGCAGCCATCTTATTTTGCAGACTCATACAGAACCTGAAGGGGGAAAACATGGCTGCTTTAATGAACAGCAGAGAGCTGCCGTGCTTGTGCAAAGTTTGAAGCACTTCTTCTGAATCATTTTCAAAGCATCACAGCCATAAAAATACCATAAATATATTAGCATATTGATTTGGGATAGATTGCACGTGTATATTGTAATTCTAATCAGATATATTATGATTAGATATACTGTGACTCAGCTTGAATCAAAATGGGATTTACTCAGAAAAGTTTATTTAGAATTGTGTATTTTAATAATAGTAAAAAATCTTTAATTGATACTGAACTTTGAAGATGAGTTTGATCATTTGATTTCAGAGATTGTATTTCAAAGTAGTTATTAACAGTACAAAAATTGCTCTGTGTTAGTGGAATGATAAACCTGATAAAGGCAAAGAACTTAAGCTTAATGGCAACATTTGGACATTATGTTAAATGATAGTTTCGAGAGAAAAGCATTTTTTCTCTCAGGGTCATATATGTTAATTATGTTTTATTAAAAGAAACAGCTTCAGAAAAATCACTTAGTGGAAATTAACAGTTGTCATCAATATAAAACATTTTCCTTCAGTCCACCATGGATTGCAAACCTTACCTATTGAGGATTTGTCAGAATTTACTAGTGACCATAAAAACAATTACCTATATCATATGAATGTGGAGAAAGAGATAATATCCTACCTCAAGGGATTTAAATAGATTGCTTTTAGAAAAAAATGTTTCTAAACATTGATAGTGTGGTTTTAAGACTATATTCTTCAATTCATCAAACTATCTTTCAGTGCCATTTTTATAAATTTGGTTCATCTTATAACGATACATTATTTTACCTTAAAAATCAGAAGAATTAAAAAACTCCACATAAGGTACATGCAAAACCTACCATTCCAGGAACAAATTGTTCCAGACAACCACAGAGTTTTCGGTTTTCCTTCCAGGCAACATTGATCAGCAGTTTTCCAGAAGTAAATCTTCTAACTCAGTGTTTCTCAACCTTGGCAACTTCAAGATATGTGGACTTCAACTGCCAGAATTCCACAGCGAGCCATTTCCCCATGCTGGCTGGGGAATTCTGGGAGTAAAAGTCCACATATCTTGAAGTTGCCAAGGTTGAAAAACACCGCTCTAACTAAAAGAGATTGGCATTCAAATAAAGCACTAGGTTGTGGTGGTCCATTGTTTGTATGGTCTTAAAAAAGTTCTGTGACCTAAAAGCATTCTTGAAAATAAAGACAGTGATGAAGGATGGTGTGCTTACTTCCTTAAAAAATAATAATAAAATGCTTTATTTTAATGTAAAAAGTCCAGTGAGTTAAGGAGTTTGGCAGGTCTTGTGGGTAAATTTGAGGTTCCAGACACCATGTTGGGGAAAACAGGCTATATGGCTGAATTCCCTTTCTGTCATTAAACTCAACTGAATTTATTCTTTCAATATGTAAATAATATATTCTAAATTTGGTTAGTTTTAACCCACCATTTTCAAGTTGTGTAAAGTGCTCCAATGCAAATAAAGCATGACCAATTATGTCCTTCAGACAATATGTTAGTCAACTAGAACTATTGTGTTAGGAAACATGATAAACTGCAGAATAATTAATGCCATGTCTAAAGTTGTCCAGATATACTTATAATAATCAGTAGCTAAAAAGAAATGAATCTTTACAAGTTCACCTAAGCAGTTGGCTGATCTATCAGGAGAACCAATGTGATATAGTGGGTGCAGTTTTGAAGCAGAACCTGTTCCAAGTCCAACCTCAGTCATGAAAACTCCCTGGTACCGTCACTTTCAGCCCAACCGATAAGGTTGCTGTTGAGATAAAAAAAATGGAGATACCTATGTAAACCACCTTGAGTTGTCAGTAAAAGTTGGGATATAAATCTACCTAATAATAATCTCTCACTTTTATTTATAGCTGTTGCATTAAGTTTAGCCTTATTTCTATGGTTTTGTATCTTAAACTCCACCAATCTCTTAAGAACCTGGGTCTCACCAAACTAGGAGCAAAAAGCCCACCATCTGGTTATTATATTTATCAGAGTAAATTTGAAGGACATTAAAAAAGCCACAATCATACTGTTGACAGTGCCACTAAAAATGTAAAGTAATATTGAGAGCTAACTGGAATTTGCTGCTGTGGAAACAAGGCCCAAAGCCTAAACAACAACAACAACAACAAATGAAATATATCCTAATCAGAGAAAGCTAACTGCATTAAAATATTGTTTTGTTTTCTTTTGGTTCCTAACCTCCAACTTTTAGGAGGCTATTCCAATCCCAGATTCTAGGACATAACTGCTAAGGTGCTCTGTTTCCTTTGCCTCATCATACTCAGCTGTGATGAGGTGTTTACTTATTTGATTGATCTCCCACCTGTCTTCCAGGAAGCATACGTAACATTTCCTTCTCCAGTGTTTCCCCTCAACAAAAACCTGCATACAGGTGGTCCTTGTTTAATGACCACTCGTTCAGCAATCATTTGAACTTAAGACAGTGCTGAATGAATGTTAGTTATGACCGGTCCTCATACTTACTGCCATCACAGTGTCTCTGCAGTCATGTGATTGTGATCTGGGCGTTCAGCACCCACCTGTGATTACAATGTTGCAGCATCCCATGGTTCATGATTGCAATTTACAGAGTCAATGGGGAAGCCAGTAGGAAGTTGCAAGTCACAGTCACGTGAGGTCCTCGCTTAATGACCTGCACAGTCCCCCTTAACAACAGCAACTGGAACTGCTGTTGCTAAGTCATGTGGTTTTTCAACTTATGACCACATTGCTTAATGATGGAGTTTCTGGTCCCAATTAACTTTGTTAAGGGAGGATGAAGTCATGGACATTTTCTGTCTCCTATCTAAAGCACTTAACTTCTTTCTGCTGCTGAGAGACTGTATGGGAATAAAAGAATTATGGTATATATTATTAACTTTCACTATATGCTGTAAATTCAGAGCCCCAGGTATCCTACCATTCAGGAAGTGTTTTCAGATGTGAAAGCTGTAGGGCATGTTCTGTTATTAATAAATTGCTTCCCATCTTATGGTTGCCTGTAACACTACAAAGGATGCAGGAGATGAGCTAAATTAAATGCATTTGGTAAGATGAATCCATGGAGAACTTGAAATAAATTGCCTTTTTAGTACTTTTAAAAACAGTAAAATAGTGGTTAAGCTAGAAGTGGACTTGAAGTAGTTTATGATTTTAAAAAAACAAAAACAAAAAATGACCTCCCATCCCCCAAAACGATGGATTATTGTAAAGGAAGTTGCCATTTCTGGCTGAGTGACTTTAATTTCTCACCAGGATATGGACAATAGCTTTTTATGCTTTTTCCATTTCTTGGTTCTGTTGTAAAGGTATATATGATGATAGAATATGGTGCCCGAAGGCCGCTTTCTGAATAGTTCACAATTCTAAGCTTATAGGTGAATAAAGTGTGGCTCACGTTTCACATATAAATGAGTAAATTTCATCACCATTTCAAATGACCTACTGAGATATATGCACTACCCTCTTCTTTCCTGACCAAGCATATTATTGTGAAGAAGTGGACTGAATGGCAACAATCATTTCCACTTTACTACTTGGATCCTTGGGCAAGGATCTGAATGCTCTCATCTACCTCTAAGCCCAAAGCACCAAGGGGACAGAATTTTTATAGTTCTATTATTGCTAATGACATTGTCAAAAAGACCTGGAAGCATGATGCCTCCTCCCCAACCCCTCAGAAAATAATGTTGGAAGGCTACTATCTTCAGAGGTTGCAATGATATAGGGAAGATCTGCCATGAATTTATGCCTGCCCTCTGCAAGTATCATATTTCCCATCTTGAAGCTTAGGAGTTTGTGATAGCCTCCAGTATCCCTTGTGGATTCTACCTCAGTCGCATGATTTATTTTATAGTGTAAGATTAGAACTGTTCTGGGGCTAACCAGGCTTCTTTTTCATAAAAACTTGAATTACTTCCAATTAGCAATGAGGTCAATCCTATTTAGCATTAACCACTGTTAGTGCTAATTTAGATAAAATGTCATCCCAAGGTTTCAGGCTGCTTCAACCAAGAAATGGGAGAAGATGGTAGACCAGAATCACCTTTGCCATTATTATTATTATTATTATTATTATTATTATTATTATTATTAATATTAATATGCTGCCTGGCTCCCAGCAACTCTGGGTGGTTGTTTGGAGGGTGTTTGATGCTAATTTCTTGGAAGGCTTTTTTTTTTTTTAATGCCTGCTGTAGAGTTTGGGAAAGTGCCATTGCTACTGTTTTAAGATTTTTCTCGTTCATCATTCCCACTTGAATTCTTTGTCTGTTATTTGGGCTTAAACCACTCCAGCTCACAAGAGAAAGCTGTTACTCCACTGATACTAGATGAGGAACTGCGGTATCCCTGCCCCTCTCTCTCCTTCACCATTGAGCTAAACTGTCACTGGGATTTTCCCCTCCCATGCCCAGGTTCCAGACAGTGCAGGAGAAGGAAAGAAGCAGGGGGAAAAAGGCATTTGAGTTACATTTCCTGGACATCCTGTCATAAGGCAGAATAATAGGCAGGTTTTTCAGGTATTTTGATAGGTTTCCATATTGGGGGAGTGAGAGGTGTACTTGATTTTTTTTGGCTCAGGTGTGAAATAGTTTATCCTGGGTGATGTATATTTTTATATTACTGTAAAGAGCATAATTTAGTGTTTACCCCAGGCAGCAAAATTTCTTGGGCCAACCCTGCAGAGCTGAAGCAAATCATGGGTAGAAGGCAGTTTCCCCTACAATGCACCATTGAAACTGGCTTTTCAAAAGTATGAAGATCGACAGATGGAAGGAGGACACCAGGGGAAAAAGTGCAAAAATAGAAATGCTTTTGCTTTATATAAATAAGAGTTTCTTCCATTGGAGGGACAAGCCAAAGACAGTGGAGAATCATGCCTAGAAAAATGAATCTGAATGACATTTCTTCTTAGGTTTGCTATAGAATTTGGAAAAGTAGTATCTAGCACAACCATATGGAATTAAGTACAGATAGTCTTCACTTAATGACTGCCCTGTTTAGCAACCATTCAAAGTTACAACAGCACTGAAAACTTTACTACTGGTCCTCACACTTACAGTACAACCATCGCAGCGTTCCTGCAGTCATGTGATCAAGATTTGGGCGCTTTGTGAGCGGTGAGCATTTATGACCATTACAGAATCCTGCAGTCACATGATTGCCACTTGCACACTTCACAGCTGGTTTCTGGCAAGCAGAGTCAATGGAGAAGCTGGCAGTAAAATCACAAGGCACAGTCATGTGATGTCTCATTTAACAACCCTGGTGGAAGTGAGGTCATGAGTCTTAGCGACAGAGTTGCTGGTCCCAGTTGTGGCAGTTAAGCGAGAACTACCTGTAATGTTTTGGGAGAAGAACTCTGTTAGATCAATTAATCTATAATAATATGTATTATGACTAATTGCATATTTTAGGAGCATTTCAAAATAAAAGGAAATGAATTTCACATTTTTTAATACAGCCCTCCACTGGGAAAAAAAGAAATCCCACTGCAGCGTGGAGCTTATTCATTGTTTATATCCCATATGAAGATGTGTGTCTCTCATTTATTCCATACAGTATTTGATACTTTAATCAGCAATTTAACACTGTAGTCACCAATGTATGAACAATAAGATTACTTTGAATCAACCCTAAGAGTTCTGCCTGGAGGGAATGAGGTATTTTATCAAATCAAAATATTTCCTGTAAAAACAAAATATTTAGTAAGTTACTGGTTTTGTACATAGGTTAGCATAGGTTGGAAAGTTATTAGAAGCATTTAGCTATTAAGTGAAACTTCATTTATTTAGTTTTAGTGGCTGAAGATAAACATTGTTCTATATTTTGCACACAAATGCTAATATACTTTGAATTTCATTGGAGAATATTATAGCATTTACTTTCAAATGACTAAGCGTCCTTTGTCAGAGTTATTACCTCAGGTATGGAGGCAAATGTAGTTGATTAAACAAAGAAGCACCAGATATTCAAAACAAGAGAAAATACGTAGATATTTAGAGAATTGGTATTCTTCAGGGGAGATTGGCGCTGATAAAATTTGAAAAATAAATATAGCCTTGTAAATTGTATCTTGTCATTATGTAAGAATTTGCTCTACTTTTTGCCTGTTTGATGTAAATATGTATGTACCTTTCAGAGAATATGTAAGCTGCAGAAGAAGTAGCAGTGAACAAAACATATTAAATGCAGAAACTGAGAAAAAAAGAATAAGAAATCTAACTAAATCTAGTTGCCACAAGATGGATCTATAAATATTGACCTCTGCTTCCCACCATTGCTTAGGTCAATTAAAGCTTTCACATAACACTTTTTAATAAGATATAGCAAGAGTAAACAAGGTCATCAGCCCTAAGTAGCATTCCTTGCTAAGAATAAGACTACAAAAACGATCAGATTTTGGAACTTGTTGGACAGTTTGCCACAAGTGCAACCAAAATCCTATTGTTCCCCAAGCATGCCCATGTTCCTCTGAGTATACCCCAATAACTAGGAGGTACATGCAGATATATTAAGATACTTAATATAAATGAATGGATCAAAATACCTGAATTGATAAGGTGACCAAACAGGACGCTTCATTGTGGAGATGTTAACAGTTTCTTCATATAAAGAACTCTGTAAACTGAATGAGTGCACAATTTTAAACTTAAAGAAGTTTAGCAGAACAAAGGTACCAACTTAGGAGAACAGTTGTTTAAAAGCAATTACAGTCAAAACTCATCAACTTGCAAGAAGGTTGCTATATGAGGATAACACTAGGTCCTTGCACACTTTTCTTATGCCTGAACTAATCTAATCACACTGCAGATTTTGCAGTCCAGAAGAAATGTAGACAACACACTTGAAAACAGAATATAGATTAAAAGTGTAAGGAAAACAGTATATGGTGGAAATAATAGGTAATGTATGCCTCAGATAGATATCTTTATCAAATGAAGTGCTTTAAAACAAATGGACTTTCAGAGTTCTGTAAGAACAGAAAAAATGATGAAAGTTGGAAAAGAAAGATAAATGGGCCCATTTACAAGGCTGTTATCAGAAATGAGGTGAAAAGCCCTTATCGGTTTACGCACAAGGGTATTCAGCCTTGTCTTTATGAGCAAACAATAACATCGGAGAGAAAAGTCATAAATCATGTAAGTGTATTGTTATGAGAAAGATAATTATGAATTAATAATCTGTCTATAGACGTGCTAAAAAACTACTGTAAATGTATAGCAGATGGTTTGACTTTGCATGGCCAAGACAGCCAATGACCAAAGTGTGGGGACAGTTTTGAAGCATCTGCTGTAGCCAAGTAGTTCTGACTTTTCAATCTTAAGACTGTTGTATGATTCATGCAAATATTAGCCCCAAAATGCAAGAACAAAGCTTGTGCTACAGATGCATGGGAAACATTTAATTTTTTGTTTTGGTTTTATTTGCTTTGGTGGTATTTATATTGTATAAGTATTTTGGGGAAGAAAATTATTTGAGAATTACTCTGCTGTTGGAGCTTTTATTTGAGGAAAAGGTTGTTTAACAACATCAAAAGGAATCAGCTTTATATAATGAAGCATTTTACTTCTTAGCTGCCAGGCATATTGACAAATATATATTTGTCCAACAGTCCTGAAATATCTACTCTGTTGTGGACTCTACCAAAAGGTAGTAGAAAGAATTTATTACCTGCCTCAAGAAATTATTGACAAAAAAGAATGGAAGGAAGTAGAATGTTGTCAGCTGCTCTTGCATATGCTGGGATTCTGTGTGGCTTGTTGGGCCTTGTTAATAATGAAAGTTCCACATTCGGCAGCTGGAAGATAACTTGAGTGGTAACTACTTTGTGAGATTTAATCTCATAAAACACAGATTAAAAATCTGTATACCGAAAGCATACATTCACTGTGAAACATTTTATCATCATTTTATAACAAAACTTTTATTGTTTATAACAAAACTTTTTATTGTGAACTGCCCAGAGTCCCTCCTTGTGGGGGAGATGGGCGGTGATAAATTTGATAGATAAATAAACAAACAAACTGGCTTTCATCAGTGAAATAGGTAAAAAGAAAGGGGAAATACTAAGTATTGTATATATCAAACCCACAAAAAAATGGGATATCCAAATTACAGTGAGCTAATATGCAGGTAGTAAATTGTATTAATAAATACATACATAACAAAATTATTGAAACAATGCAGAAGAACGATGATTGCAAATGAAATATGCACAGGGGTTTCTTTAGGACAGAATTTCCAGTTCATTAAAAGAATGGATATGGAGCCTAGAATTCAGTTAAATTCCCCTTATAATAATGATAATAGTCTAAAGTAGCCTTCTTCAATCTGAAAATGTCAGTGTGTTTTCTGATGCTCCAGCCCACACAATCAGTGGTGATTGTCCAGAATAAATCCTATAGAATTTGGGGAGTTAGATATCCAATATATATATCTCCGTGGCACCAGATTGGGGTAGAGTGACCTGTGATTTTGCATTATGAGGACACAGACTGAAGAGAATATTGGTTCCTGTATTTAACATGTCATTAATTTTTGAACCTTCTGTTGCTCATAATTAAACCTTTATGTTTTAGCTCAGTGAAATTTGATAAACATGAACTGGTAGCACCAGGTAGTCAAATTTAGTGCAGATTCCTTCAGAATTTTCCAAGTTACAGAATTTTTTTAAAAAGTCACACACATTATTGTTGTCATTTGGCTTCCTGTGGGCACAATACATCTGCAAAAATAGAATGAGAGCTGTAGTTCTCTATGTGCAATTATAATCGAATCAGGCTTTGTTGAGATTAAAGATCCTGTGAAAAACTGTCTATGTAGTGGTGAGCATGACTGAAGGAAGAAGAATTTTTTAAAAAAGGCTTCTCAGTGGCACCCATGGGGGAAGGTAAAAAATTGGCAAGGTAATAATTTATTAAACTTGCATGTTGCCCATCTCTCAATGACTTTGGGCTGCTCACAGCAATCAAAAGAAATTATAATAAAATCAATAAAAGATAAAGATAAAAGATGGCAAGTGCAACAGGTCAGGCAGAATGAAGGAAGGGCTTTCTCTCTCTCCTTCGCCAGAGATGAAGAGCCAGATGGTGGATAGACCATTGCAATGAAAGGCCCCTGAACCTGTGTTATGTGGACACATGTGCAAAAAGATGAGGTTTGCATTGCAATACTCTGGATATGTAGATGTCAATGTGACTTCCACCTTTTTTTTTTACAGGATATTGAGTGTGTGTATGAGAGAGAGGATGAGAACTGTAAAACCGATGTGCAGTTTAATGTGCTCTACTCTGTACATAGTCTTACTGAGTTCTATAGGAAAAAGTTGAGTCAAACCACAGAAAAGACTGTAACCCTGGTGATTACTTTGATTATTGTATTCTGGGTATTAATATTGTCCTCTCATAACCAGTTATAGGCATCTTCGTGTTTTTCACTTGGAGTACTAATTTAAATAATGTTATTTCTAGTGCCTCAGGCAAAAAACAATCAGATATATCTATAAGAAATTATTATGACAGATTGTGGGTCTATTGAATTTCCACCTGCCACTTGCTCTACTAGATGGATTTTGGGAGAAGACCTATACCTATGGAGATGCTTCATTCACACATACCTCTTGCTCTTCTCTGTCAAGTGATTAGGATAGGATGTGTACATGTTGAATTTCTGCCTG
Organism: Candoia aspera; assembly: GCF_035149785.1. NCBI lineage: Eukaryota > Metazoa > Chordata > Lepidosauria > Squamata > Candoiidae > Candoia > Candoia aspera. Next base: position 213,528,932 of record NC_086153.1, read on the forward strand.
AGTGAATTCTTCCCCAGCCCAACGTTAACCAGAAAGACTGATGTAAACCAGAGATATAGTTGCTGATTTGCATAGACATAGCATACAAGATTGAACAAAGTATGTATAGCTTGTGAAGTTTAGATTATAACAAGCTTATTTGGTTTCTAAATTTCCTACATTTTTAAAGCGTAAGTTGAAATTGGTGTTATCTTTTAAGTTTTTTAAAATTATTATCAGACTATAATAAAGTCTGATAATGAACTGCCAGACTAACAGAGAGTTCCAATTCCCTAAAAATACCTCTACTTTAGTAGAATATTCTAGATTTTCAGTAATGTCATAATTGGCCATTACAATAACACAGTTCTGTGTGCTTATACAGAAATAAATCTTCCTATATTCTCTATGGCTCATTCCAAGCTAATTGTGGGTTACATTGTTCTTGATTAGGACATAGATAAGTATCATGACCAGGCACTGCAAATTCAAAACACGGGGAATCCTAGTAATGACAGGATGGTATTCTTCTCTCTGAAACACAAAAATTGTGATTTATGTTACTGTTTCAGTGTGTTCCATTCATAAGTTTTCTTAGATTAATTTTTACCATCATTTGTTTATTAAAATAATTATCACTTATCTTACATCAGTGACATTCTGAGAATGATACAATCAATGCAAACATTTTTTTAGAAAATGAAAAAAATAAAAAGTATAGCAGTATCAGAATTAGAAAACTCCACAATTTTAATTCTTTTTTGTTGCTTTGTTTTAATCTATAAACAGGAAGAAAAACAGTGATCAAATACCGAAATTAAAAATGAAGAAAATACAAAAAGAAAAAAGTTTGATAAAAAGTTACATGTTGAAATGTATGACTATATGTATGGATGTTCATACACACATACAATATTATATAGACTGGATATATATAAATAAAGCTCAGCTTTTTAACAAATATTTATTGCACAGATAAATATTGATTGGATTTTCCACCACCAGTTTGTACAGAAGTTTTCCTTCTAGGGTTTTAATCAGGTATACTAGAGTCTGTCCACTGGAGTAAAACAATATTTTTAGCTGCAACTGATTCATGGAAAATCCGAAGTTCATTATATACAGTAGATAAATTCCAAATCTTTAAGATATTATTTAACATCACATCCATATCTTTAGCTTATATTTCTTTTTCCAACATTCTTTTAAGAACCTTATGAATGTTAAACCAAATGATGCCACTGTAAAACAAACCTAAAATTTTTGAGTCACTGTCCCCTCCAAAATATTTCCGTTCCAGCGTACAGAGGTTGAAACCCAGTGCTTACTATACTTTATCTGGGGTTTCCAAATATGAAAGGAATATTTTGCTGTATTAATCACATCTAGACATCATAGGATATGAATTTAATGTTCTTTAAAACTTAGCCCATTGTGTCAGATTCCTCCGATCAAAGGTTCAAAGAATCCCTTATCGGAGCATCTTCCATCACTTCCTTATCAATGGAGTAGATTCTCTGTTGCCGGATGGGAGGGGGTGTTGAGTTGGAGTGTGAATTGCATTATTATGGCTACAGATTTATGATGGTTCACATCAAGGCCAGTCAGTAGAGATACACCAGCAATGCCACCTGGATGGGAAAGAGGGGTGACATACTTTCATGGGAAAGAAAGGCAATCAAGGGAATGTAGTTTTAAATGTATGTTTTAGCGGGAATTCTCCATTCGCAGCTTTACCTCTGTCCTAGTCATTTCACTTCATTAAACAGTTAAAGGATCCTGGTCTCCTGACATTGTGTGAATGCTCGAATGATCTAGTGCTGACATTAAGCTGCAAATCAATTGTGTTCAAGAACTCTTCCTGGGAAAATAACTCAGTTGAGAGTTGACGAAATAATGCCGAAACATGGAAGAACTAAGGTGAAGCAGCCATCACCCTCAACCTCCACTGAGAGGACGGTGCTGTACGCCAAGGAGGAAGAAGAGAAAGAGTCCGAAGGGAGCTCCGGGAGTGGGGAAAGTGAGTGCGAAACGGAAACCCAGCTCAACACTACTGAGCTGGAGAGCGTGCTCCTTACCCTTGTCTTTGTGAGAGAACCCGAGACTCCAGACGTGATACTGGAAGAACCACAGATGGGACCTTCACAGTTGGGTGCCAAGAAGGTGGAGGGGAGAGCACCTCCACCCCTGGAGGCACAAGTGAGGGTGTTGAGCCCGGGGTCTCATAGAACTGCGACAGATACTGACGGGACCCCGCAAGCAATTCATGGGTTGGAGGTGACAATGTCTGCTATGGAGGTGATGATGCAGCATGTGTCAAAAACCCTTGACACTATGGCATATCCCCTGGTGGAAATTTCGACCCAACTCTCCAGAGTGGCATCGCTGGACCCGCGAGAGAGACGCTACACCATAACCCCACCCAGGGGGTTCGACTCCCCAGTGAGGCGACGAAGGAACGGAGGCCACGCAGAAAGCCAAGAGGAGTTGGGGCGACCTACCACGGGCGAGGCAGTGCCTCTGAGGACTCCGAAGGAGATGCAAGTCAAATTCAATGGAGATCCTCGACAGTTGGCATTTTTCTTGACCAACGTGTTCATTTATATGCAAGAATTTGGGTCCTGCTTCCCCACAGAATACAAGAAGGTGAGCCAAGTTGGTGCGAGGCTTCACGGAGCCGCAGCAGATTGGTATGTGCAGCTGCATGATGCCATGGCCCTGAGCTACACAGTTTGAGGGAGTTCATGAAAGCCCTGAGGGAGAGGTTCGAGGACCCACTGGACAAGATGAGGGCGAAATTGGCCATCCAGAAGCTTAGGCAAGGGGGGGAAAGTGTGGCAGAGTATGCCATGGAGTTCAAAGCCCTGGCAGGGAAAGTTATGGACTGGTTGGAGATCACCAAGATCGATTACTTCAAGGGGGGCTTGCAGCTGGAGGCCTTAGATGGGTGCTCTGCAGAGGAGATCCCCCCACTCTAAAATAATGGATTTGCCTGACTGGGGAGGTTGAGAATACCCAGTACCAATTTCGTAGGCAACTCAGAGCGCAAGTGGCAGGGAGGAATACCGGGGCTCTGGGCCAGTTCCCCTTTGCCCAGCGAAAGTTGTTCTGAGAGAAAGAAGACCCCAAAGACCGTACCTGGAAAAAGGGCAGCTGTTTCAAATGCAGTAAGGACACCCATCGAGCAGCGGAGTGTCCCTGCAGAGAACCAGGGGCAGCCAAGGGAGGAATGAAACTGGCCAAGACCCCACCAACCAAACACAAAGGAGCTGCTGCAACCACACTGGTGTGCAGAGACCTAGATGCGGGGCCACTGATGGAGTCAAGCAAGGACTCCAACCCGGAAGAGCAGAGGCCAGCAGGAAATGAATTGCACTTATTTTGAATCACGCCTGCGAGCAGGTGGAAAATCCCAGGTGCAACACGCATGCTTCTGAGGAGGAGGAAAGACAGAACCCTCTGGTGAGTGATGACTGCCCCACATTGCTAGTCAGGGTGGAATTAAAAAACTTAAGAACACGCCACAAAGCCAACCTGATGGTGATGTTAGATTTGGGGTGCACCAAATGCTTAATACACCCTGCGCTAATCAACACACAGCCTCAAAACTAAGAGACTTAAACAGCCCATTGTTTTTACCCAGATGGATGGTTCCATTGCCCACAGGGCCCCCATAGAGTTTCAAACTGAAACTAGCCATGAGGTTGCGGCAGAAAGAAACCCTGCAATTTATTGTAGCCCCCATAGTGAACTATTCAATCATATTGGGGCTCCCATGGCTAAAAAGTTGAAGACCACAAATAGACTGGGGGACGGGCACTCTAACATTTAAAGACAGTGTCAGCAACCCACCAGCCCCACCACCTAAAAAGAGGGATGTGGCGGGAATACTCCTGAATCAGATACCTGTGGGAAAGCCAGAGGCAACGGTAGCCATACCAGCCGAATACTCAGACTTTCTTGATGTGTTTGATGAAAAAGAATCTGACCAGTTACTGCCTCACAGAAAAATGGACTGTACCATAGAAATTGACCCAGGAGCTAAGCTGCCTAAGCCAAAATTGTATGCTATGTCAGAGACTGAGAGAAAGGTCCTTGGGGAATTCATAGACAAAAACCTGGCTAGGGGCTTTATCAAACTGGCTAACTACCCATTGGCCACCCTGGTGCTTTTCTGGGCAAAGGATGGCTCCCTGAGACTATGTACAGATTAAAGTAAAGGTAAAGGTTTCCCTTGACGTAAAGTCCAGTCGAATCCGACTCTAGGGGGCGGTGCTCATCTCCGTTTCTAAGCCTTGGAGCCGGCGTTGTCATAGACACTTCCGGGTCATGTGGCCAGCATGACGACTCGGAACGCCGTTACCTTCCCGCCGAAGCGGTACCTATTGATCTACTCACATTTGCATGTTTTCGAACTGCTAGGTGAGCAGGAGCTGGGACGAGCAACGGGAGCTCACCCCGCCGCGCGGTTTCGAACCGCCGACCTTCCGATCGACAGCTCAGCGGTTTAACCCGCAGCGCCACCGCGTCCCTTAGATGTACAGATTACCATGGAATAAATGCCATCTCAGTAACCAACCAGTACCCCCTCCCTCTCAAGAAAGACATGCTCTCACACCTATCGAAGGGAAAGGTGTTCACAAAGCTTGATCTCGGAGAAGCCTACTTCAGAATCTGAATCAGGGAAGGGGATGAGTGGAAAACGGCTTTCAATTGCCCACTGGACTTGTACCAGCACAAGGTTCTCCCTTTTGGGTTGGCTGGAGCCCCTAGAGTATTCATGCAATATATCAATGAGGTCCTCCATGAGCATTTGCACAAGGGGGTCTTGGTGTATTTTAATGATATTCTGATCCACTCTGAAAGCTTAGAAGACCACATCCCTTTGGTTAGGCAAGTGCTGCAAAAACTGAGGGATGCCCAGCTCTATGCTAAGTTTTCCAAGTGTGAGTTTCACAAGAGTCAACTAGACTACTTAGGCTATTGTATCTCTTCGAATGGCATTGAAATGGACCTGGATAAAGTGCAAGACATAAGGAGCTGGGAACCACCTCGCACCAGAAGGCAGCTTCAAAGTTTTCTCAGTTTTGCCAAATTCTATAGACAATTTATCCCCCAATTTGCTCAGATTGCACTGCCCCTGACAGATTTACTAAAAACTAGAGGGAGGGGGGAGACGTGGAAAGTAACTTCCCTGGGGGCGAAGCTTGTTTGGTCGGATTCCTGCCAAGTGGCGTTTGATTGTTTGAAGTCGCTATTCACAGAAGAACCCATTTTGGCCCACCTGGACCCAAACTGCCCCTTTATTGTACAGGCAGATGCCTCTGACTTGGCAGTTGGGGCAGTTTTGATTCAAAAGGATGAGAACAGTTTCCCCCGCCCATGTGCTTACCTCTCCCGTAAGTTCACTGACTCTGAGCGCAATTGGCACATTTGGGAGAAAGAGGCTTTTGCTGTCAAAACTGCCTTAACACACTGGAGGCACTTGCTAGAAGGCTCTAAACATCCCTTTGAGGTCTGGACTGATCATAAAAATCTCCAAGCCCTACAAACTCCCAGAAAGCTGAATGGTAAACAAATTCATTAGGCTGTTTTTCAGCCACTTTAATTTTACCCTGAACTTCCTCCCTGGAAAGAGGAACTTTCTAGATGATGTGCTTTCTCGCCTTCCACAATATAAGACCACCCACTCTGAAATTGTGGATACTGTTTTTTCCCAAAAACAGCTTGGGATGGCTTGCGTAACACGCAAACAAGTGGTAGCCGGGAAAGTGAAAGTGCAGGCAGACCTAAAAGAGGAACTGCTTCAGGTGCTCCCTAATGATCCCTGGTTACAATGTAACAAAGCCCAGTTGACTGAAATTGACAATGTCTGGTATTGCGACAACAAAATCTACGTGCCTGAATCTTTGCGCAAAACAATTCTGCACCATTCCCATGACATTAAACTGGCAGGTCGTTTTGCCTTCACAAAAACTCTACATTTGGTCAGGCGCCAATTTTGGTGGCCCTCCCTTCACTCTGACGTGCATTCATACGCCACCTCATGCCATGTCTGTGCCCAAGCAAAGAGGAAGGGGGCAGGACCGCAAGGACTTTTACAACCAGTTGCCTCCTCCAAAGCCCCATGGAAAGAAATCGCCATGGATTTTATTGTGGACTTGCCAGAGAGTAAAAATAAGGCAGTGATTTGGACTGTTATTGACTTATTTTCAAAGCAAGCCCACTTCATCCCTTGTGCCAAGATCCCCACCGCCCAGCAACTTGCTAAATTATTTGTATTTGTATAGGATCCACGGATGTCCCAATCATGTGATCTCAGATCATGGTGTCCAGTTTACTTCAAAATTTTGGGGCTCATTTTAAAAATTAATTGGAGTCCAGCAATCCCTTAGCTCATCTAGCCATCCAGAGACAGAAAAAGAAAAGGATATTCTAACTCATTGTTCTGTGCTAGCTACAGCTTTCCTGTATCTATCTCAGTACTACTTTTCAGTTGTACATAGATATTAACTGTAGATTTGGGGATTTTCAAATATTTTCTCAACAACATTAATAGTTTTGGAATTTTGGATACTATTGATGTCTCAGGCCTAAACTGTAAAGTCAAAATAATAACTGATGGTGCAGGTGACTGGATTGCTGGTGGCCATAATCTCAGGCTTCTGCTGGTAAAGGCTAGCTCAATTCATAATAATTTTGTTCATGATGTTCATGTGGATGAATGCATGGGCCTGGATGTAATACTGTTCTCGCATAAATTTGCTCTTCTGGATTTTTGGTCCTGTGCCAGTTGTGATGCCCACAAGGAGGGGGAGATGAGTGCAATAATCCTCAGGAGCAGATTGAAGGTGAACAGGTGCCCTACTCAGGTAGCAGTCTGTGAATGTCTATAAGTGACCTTAAGCTATAGGAACAAGTTAGTGATTCTGCTTGTGTATTGCCCACCTAGCTTCATGGAATAGTCACCTCCTGGACCTCATTATAAGGCTGGGTTTGCAGTTTACCTCGCTTTTGGTATTGGGAAATTTCACTCTCCAGGCCCTGGGAATTCATGGCTTCAGTGACAACCTTGAGCTTGTCTCAGGTAATCTCTGGCCCCACTCACCCAGGTGATCATACATTAGACTTGATCTTCACCTTCACATGATAATGTTGATCTGATCATGTGATCTGAAGATGGAAGATATTGTGGTGTGTCCTTCCTGATTTGCTTGTGGTTAGTCACCAGTATGGACCTGTGTAGGGTGAATGGACCCATTAAGATAGTCTGCCTCATTGATTCTTATAAGTACCTTTGTTTATTTGTTTGTTTTCCTGCTTTTATTATTTTTATAAATAACTCAAGGCAGTGAACAGACCTTGTACTCTTTCCCCCGCCTCTTTTCTACCTCCCCTGTGAGGTGAGTTGGGCTGACAGAGAGCGACTGGCCAAAGGTCACCCAGCCAGCTTTCATGCCTAAGGCAGAACTAGAACTCACATACTCCTGGATTCTAGCCTGGTGCCTTCACCACTAAACCAAACTAGCTCTCAAAATCTATCTCAAATCTACCTTATGGATCCTGTTGGATTTCAAAAGCACTTGGGCATTTTTCCAGAAATTTGGGAGACAGTTTCATCAAGTGCCTGGTGGACCTTTGGAAGAGGTAGCCAGAGCACTTGGCAAGACTGCTTCCAAGTGGTTTCAGTCTGGGAATCAAGCATTATATGGGATTCACTTTAGCTTGTGGTTTCTGGGAAAGTGGATGAGATTCTAGGTGGTAAGTTTATTGCTGTCTTGAAACTTGGACTGCTGTTGCACTTGAGTCCTATGGGAAGCCAGTGAGTGTAGAACTGGCTAGATCAGGGAAACTGGGAGATTGGGAGGGGGGGTTGATGCCTGGCACTTGAACAAGATAGTGGTATGATCTCTCTTGTGGAGGCCTTATAATTTAAATAAGAGAATTTTTTATTTCATTCTAAATATATTTTTTAAAATAAAGAAAAAACGCAGGCAATTATTCACTTTCTTCATTTTAATATAATTATTTTTTTAAGTAATTCATTCTAATTTGCTATATAAAAATGAACTTAGTCTTAATGTGCTCTGTGCAGTGAAAAAGGTAGGAAAAGTTATTCTAACTCTGCTAAGAAAACAATTGAAAAAGTCATGAAGTTAAGGTTGGTATATTTATATGTGGGTATGTATCTTTATAGCTAGGAGATATATGAAGAAAACTGATTTTGAAAGTAATCATTCTGAAAAATTTCAAACCAGAAAACTTAGCCAGTGGCAACAGTCGCTAAGTTACCATTACATAGCAATGTCCCCATGTGTTAGCTTCACTAGTGGCTCTGGAGGTTGATTATTCTGTCAAGGTACTTATCTGAGTTATTGATAGGTCTTCCCTGGCATCTCCCTGATTCACACACATGGATTATGGGTAGAACCCACTGGGAACCATCCAGAGCTTACAGCATTCCTTGGCAGGAGTTCCATGCGGAGCAGACATGACAAGCAATAGCTCTGACTGAATCCCTTCAGTTTCTTTTCAGCCCCCACAGCAATAGCATATTTGTTCTGGGAGTTCTAGTCTTCTTGAATTCTTCTTTTTATTCATGTTGTTTTATCTTGCTTAATTTTAATGTCATTTCATACTTTTATTTGTTTCATAAATCAGGCTGCTGGTGTTCTTCCCATTCATGTACCTTTTGGATCAGCCATAAGCCCTCAAAGGCACCGGTCTGCAGGTGCCAGCCTTAAAAGGAAATGTTCTCCCTCAGGTAGCTATGGACATTATTTATCCCTCAGGGAAGGCCACACAGCAGACTCTTGTAAGTCTTGCCAGGTGGCAACAAAACTGATTCTGTGCACACACCCCTCTAACCTTTAAGCCACTCCTAGGAAGCAGACTCTTAGAGCAGCCGATTCTGAGACCATTACAGCCCTTTGTCTTTATCCAAAATTCTCACTGTGACTCAAAAATACCAGGTGTCCTGCCTCAAGAACGTTTTAGATCTTCTACCAATAACTTTCTGTTCATTGCCCAGGGTCATGATTGCAAGATGGGCAGTTCTATAAATTGATATAATAAATAAATAAATCCCAAGACATCTGCAATTCTACCAACAGCACCAACAAAATAATTCAATGAATGTATAGCACCTTTCCAAAAGACCCACTCCATCCAATCAGACCAAAAAGAAAAAGAGGATCCAAGTCTTGCAAGCTAAGCTTTTCATATGGCCCTGTAGTTGCAGGTTTTTCTTTCTGCCAGTCTCCATCGTTGATTCTACTGATGTGTCAGTGCCAGATTTGCCAGTTTAGACTACCCACTATCCTTTGGGTTTCTTTCAGATCCAGGATGCAATTTTGAAGGGAAAAATACATGATCTCAGTCATGATCTCATTCTGCATATAATCTCTCCACACTCAGATATTGTCATGTTCGCCGTTGCGATGTTTGATGTACATCGTAACGTTTCGCATGCCATGGTGCTGACATGCATTCCAGTTGGGAGGGAGCTTCTGGGAGACCTTGTACCAGGCTGTCTATCTGTTTTCATGGGGATGGAATGTGTTTGGGTTATTGTTTGTGTTCAAGGTCTTTTTACCCGTTGTTTAGCTCTTGCTTGTGAGTCTGAGTATAATTTAGGATAGACAACCATTACAGATATTTGGGATAGGGTGGTCCCCCACTATCTTGAGATTTTGGGGGCCAAAGCCAATCACGTTGCCTTCTGGAAACTCCTTTTCCCACTTTCTTGTGCTCTTGTATTGCTTTAACATCCATCACTCTCTTCTAGGATGGGCATTGGATTTTGACCATTATCCTCAGGCATTCCACAGTCCTGATCAACCTCATGGGCTTCCTGAAGCGCTGTAATGCTGACCACTACCTGCTCTGGCCCTCAGTCTCATATTCTTCTCATCTTTCATTCAAGCACCATGGCTAACCACCTAATTACAGTCATTGTTCCCAAGAATCATCCCATCACCTGTAGGGTCCTTCAGTGCCACTTTTTTGGACCCGCTACATCTTCTGTTTTTCCCCTTTGGAACAACCTTCATACATGAGCTCTAATTTTCCATGGCCTATTACCAAAAGATTGCCTTCTCTTCTCTCAGAGTTATTCTATCTGGGTTGTTTCTCAAGCCCACACTTTTCCAGCTACCCTCAATTACAGGGTTCTGCCCAGTTCACCATTATGCTGAATTCAATCAGATGTATCCAAGAGTGAAGTATATATCTCTGTTGTCTCCTCCATCCATTTAGCTATTATGTCACCTGACACTCAGGTCAGAAACTAGATATGCTTTTCTTCAGAAAGGGTTCATTCCACAAAAGCCTCCTCAGCTAAGTAGAGAGCTTTAGTAGACTATGCAAGACAACGTTTCAGCCCTTTTCAATACCTTGCAGCTACTTTTTTCTTCTACTCTCCAGTGGATGGTATTTCCATTGTTTTGTGATTTTGTAAAATGTTCTTTGAAGGGCTACTATCTCCTCCAATACCCGTGTGAAAATGTCTTGTCTCTCTCATGCTGATGTTTGAACCACTCATATCATGAGCTACACTGGTTGCTAGTTGGCTTTCAGGTGCAATTCAACACATCTGTAACCCCTTCATGGCTTAAGGACTGGGTTATTGAATCTCCTTACTTCAGTTGTTACTGCCCATCCTACAAGGTCAAATAGGGTTGGCATGCTCTGGGTCCCATGTATAAAATGTCATCTTGTGGGTCATGTTTTTTCTATCATTACCTGCCTTCTAATACAGCATAAAACTGAGGTCTGCATGGATCTGGCCCAGCTGTCATTTAGGAAGGCCATAAAAACCTGGCTCTTCTGGTAGGCACTGTGCTGGGGTGTTTTGTAATGGAGTATTATGTGATCGGAAGTTTTGTCTGTACATGTTGACATTGTTTTATCATTTTGGTTTCTTCCATTGTTACTCTGATGTCTTTTTAAGGCACTTTGTATGCCACCTTGAATCACTTTGCGATTGGGCAGCCTTAAGAATCAAATTAATAAATAAGAAATAAATTTCCTCTTCTGACACATAACTTTTGTAATAGAAATTATTTTAGCTCAGCAGGCAGGGAAACTAAGTTTTTACTTAGCACTGAAATCTGTTTTTTTTTAAAATTCTTAACAGATATCTTTCACTCAGATATCAGTATCATTTCTCTGAAGGTCTCTCTCTGCATTCCATTTAGGAATGGAAATGCTTTCCATTTCCCCCAACCCTTCCATGCTGAGTGTGAAATCATACCATTCCTTCAGTGTTCAAAGAGCACCCTCTTTCTGTTTGCACCAGACTACAGCCTTTCAATGGACTCAGCTGCGGTAATGAGTCTTCATTGCAAGCTAGCTAAGCAAACATGCCCTCTCCAGATCAGTGGTTCCTCTACATAAGATTTTCACTTTCATCCAAAGTTATTGCCTGTACCTTTGTTCTCAGAAAAATGGGAGAACAGTCTTTTCTTTAGTCATCTTAGAAGCACCAGACCCTTTCCAGGTAGGTGTGTGTGAATTAGAGAGACCAAAATGAAGAAAAACTGTTTGTTTATCTGTAACCTGAGTGATCCTCTGTGAATTCATACAACCTGCCCTCCTAACCCCACAATGTGCTGGCTGACCTCAGTTATTTCTCTGGATTCATTGTATCAGTCTCAGGAATTGAAGGGATTCAGCAGGAGCCGTGTCTAATCAAATGGGCCATGTATGAGGTGTGGAGCTCCCACCAAGAAATTCTGTAAGCTCTAGAATATTCTAAATAGGTCTTGAACAGGCAGATAATCCATGTATATGAATTCACAGCTGACCATTCAAAGAACTTCAGTTACAAGTAAGGCACCAGTTTTTATCTGCAAAATTCAGTGGTTTACAGTATCTCTGCAACATTCTGTTTTCTCCCAGAACAGGGTAAGCTGAATCACCCCAGTGCTTGGACTGGCTCATTCAAGGGGGCCGCTGGGGAATGCAGTATTCCAGAGATTAACTGCCTCAGCTTGCAAATTCCTAATTATTAATACTGTAAATATTTGCATATAAGTACCTTTACTGGTATTCCTAGTGCAGTTTCTAATCAAATGTTGTGCCATCTCAGGTAAAACATTTTTGTTTTTCTAGCCCTAAAATGGTACTTATTTACTGATCAGCAGCGAATCATGGATTAGATAGGAGCCAATGAAATTATTACATTTCAGCAAAGGTATATCAGTGACAAATGAGTATCAATACAATATCAACACAAGCCAACGTCCTGTACATTTTTGCTTGAACATATATTTTTGAAAATATTTATCTTAATTCCCTGAAAATAGCCAATGCATTTTTTTTTATGTTTCATCCATGTTTAATTCCCTCCCCAGTACAGACAGCATGATCAACACAGGTTTTACCTAAAAGGAAAGAATTGTTTTAAATTAACTATGCAGCTTACTTCCAGAAATCCCCAAAGCAAATTGTCTGAGAAAGCGAAGCATATAATGTTAGTGTTTGATAGCCGTATTATTTATGTATCTAGCCCAAAGCTGAATTTCTATCAGATCGCATGAAAGAAGAGATTTTGAGGTCATATGACAGCTGGGTGCAGAATATAAGCACAGTTCACTTTGTGTATGTTTCTATATGTGTGTGCATTAAAGTACAGTTCATTTTATAACCACCAGAACTTTTAAAATGAATCTTTAAAATATACCTTTAATAAGAGTGTACCCATCTTCATATGGCAATAGCCTAGTTACAAGAAAGAGATTTTTATGATCTTTTCTTCCAGTGCAACGTACTGTGTTCCCCCATGAGCTTTTTCACAGCTTAGGGTTGTTTTTTTTGAACAGAAGTACTGAATAAAATCTAAAATGTAAAACAAGCCATGGATCCTTCTGAAAAACATACAATACTTTTTCCATTGTGTCAAATTGATTTTTCATATCTTAAGCTTTTAAACAGTTTTAAGTGCCCTGTAACAACAGACACCCCCCCCCCCAGTTTTCAGGCTTTATGGGGATGTCAGCTTTTAAAGTAATGCCATTTTATTTAAGCTTTATTTTTCCTATTAAAATACAATTAAGTAATAGTGGGCTAAATCTCCTGGCATGAGCCGACAGTCAGAGTCACCATGTGAACGTTTGACAGTCCCATCGAATAGAAAGAGCTAATAGACAGTAGAAAGCGTATTTGTTCATATCGGACTAAACCAACTCTTGTTCTGTGTCACAGGGATCCTGTATCGCAAGTCCTGTGCATCCTCTGCCGCTTGCCTCATGACCTCTGCCGGATACCAGACTTTCTGTACTCCAGGGAAGATAAACTCTGTTTGTATAAGCTGTTGCAATACTCCACTTTGTAATGGGCCCAGGCCAAAGAAGCGGGGGAACTCCGGCACCATGCCTAGGGCAGGAGTATTAACAACCATGCTGCTCTCTAGCTTGCCATTTCTATCACCCGTGCACTGCTAAACTCTAAGGAAAGATTTCTTTGCTGGCATCATTATTCCTGTGTCGCACCTTTCAAAGGCACAGCTGGTTTCAATTGTAATGTTGTTTTTTGCTTTCCCAAAAGAAAAGAAGCATTTTATCTGAAAAAGTCTCAACAACTTCATTATTTACAGAATAGATCTAGTTGTCTGATTTTCCAGTATGCACTTTAAAACAAAATGAAACAAAGAAAAAAATTCAGCAGTCATCCATATGAAAACACTATCATTCATGTTATTGGAAAGTAGTCTGTTGAAATTAGCACTTGAACTTGGAGGGTACAACTTGTTGGCTGTAAAACCTTTCTTTTGTTTTCCTTTATTGCTTCCTCTTTTAGCATATTGTGTTTCCTATAACTTTTCTTTATGAGTATTTACTACTCATGTTCACAAATGCCATTCTGATTAACAAGACTTGGATCTGTGCTGGTCTCCAGAGGTGTTGTTTTCACATTGAGCTCCAATGACTTGGGACTCAGTTTTGGTAAACTAGAGTCAACCTCAGTCTCCTTCTGAAGAGTATGCTGAGCTGTCTTGGTGGAAGACTTTTGCCTGGATATGAAGATCAGCGGGCATTTGGAATGGTTGCTGTTGGCTGCAGAGTTTACACTAGTTGCCAAGTACCTCTGTTTGTTGGCATGTTCTAACGACAGGCGACACCGAAGGACTTGAAGAAATACCTTCCGGAAGTGCTGGGAAGAAACGTTGTACAGGAGTGGGTTCACCACGGAGCTAAGGTAAAAGAAGATATCCGCTATGGGGAGAAGGATAATATATGCCCTGAAATAGGAGACTGTCCAGTTTTGCTTGGGCCTAGCAGCTGTCATGATCCTTCGAACTTGATTCGGTAGCCAGCATATTGCCAGTGTTGCAACAATCAAACCTGCAAGGGAGGAGAAGAGAGAAAAAGAACTTGTGAAAACAAATCATAAAATATTTAGTATCGGTGCTCCACTTACTGGCTGGGAAATGATACCAATTTTTCAGTGTTTTGCTTGACAGCATCTTCTGCTAGTAGCAAAATACGTTCTAAGAATGAGAGCGACAGAAGGGGAAAAGGCAAGCCACGGGTTTCAAGGTCATTGGAGTCTGTATTCCAATAAGTATTATGTAAGATGTAAGATGGCATTTCTTTTGATCCTTGACATTGGTTAAGTTCAAGTGCTTTATTTCATTTGTACTGCATTCTTGAAATATTCTGTTATTGATGGTCTGTCTCCTATTCCTTCTTTTCATTACTAAAAATACAGCCATATTAGAACAGGCAATACAGTATCCAAAAGTAGATCAAATTCCACGTATTTTAAAGAAAAATGTGCATACAATTTGGCATTATTTTTGGTAACTTTTCTCCTACAGAAAATATTTTTATGTACAGTGTGAATGGCTCTTTTTATGACAGAGTATATAAAGGGTGTTCAGGAAAGAAGCTGCAGTTAACTTAAAATAAAATGGCACAGAGAACAAAAAACGTAACTGTGTCCTGGAAATCGAAACAGCTTTTAGAGGACATCAAGTTCGTTCCAAGCTTTGCTGTGCAGGTACTTTACATTCACCTGTTAATATGAGTATTTATTTCACTGAGGTTAGGTTAATTTTCTTTAAGAAACAGGTATTAAAATATTTATCCTTGCCTTTCTTGTTGCTGTCAAGAATAGAATGCCAGGCTCCCACAGCTGACAAAAATACTTACCAATTATATACTGTTTTTTGCCTAGACCTTCATTTTATAAACCAACTTTTTGGCCACAGGATTAAACCATCTTACCAGAATGGGAGTTGAGTACAACCTCTGATTTACAGCCCAATTCTGTTACAAAAATATTACTAAATTGAAGAAGAGTGACTACTCCAAAATGAAGGATGCCTCTGGAGACTCCACCTTTATGGATGGTTATGCATGGATTTGAGGGAAAGAGATAAAAGGTGCAAAGCTTTCAGCCTATTTACCCTTGCTGTGGTGTTTCTTGTTTTGGAGCAAAGGTGCCTTATATGTGAAACAAAATAGTTTATCCAACCGTTGGCTATTCCATTGTAAGTTTTCCTTTGATTTGTGAATTTTACACCATACTTGCTAAAATGCTTATTTGCTTTAAAGCTGGTCCTACAACTCAGTCTGCTTTTTTAGAAAACGTGCAAGCCTTATGTTGCTTGTGTTGTCTAAATGAATCTGGATTCTTAGCTAATCACTACTAAATACTAAAATATGTACTCAACAAAATAAATGGAAAGGTCCAGAATTGCAAACAGGAGACAAATTGTTTTGAAAAATATAAGAGAATTTGATAATACTGACAGAATAATAACTCTGAATGTAAGCAGAAGAGAATAGGAATTGGCAGCAGCACCCTGGAAGAGCCAGGACTGAACATAAACTGTATGTGATAGTAGATTTGTGAATCTTTTGATTTTAATGTTTAATTTTGGTTAATAAAGAGATTAATTTGTTATAATACTATGATGTTTTTGTTATGTGAAAAGCTTGGATTTCAGTATTCTTACAAAATCACATATATGCACACTGTTACCTTTATGCCATAACAGAAATTTGCAAAAACAAAAGTTCTGGCAAACATGGTAAATTGCCAATTTCCTTAGGCATGTTCATTATGGCTGCTTATGAAAAGTGCAACTATATTGGTAGATACACTAATAAGTTCAGTTTTTTACCCTTTTTACTGTAATCTATTTAACAAAGTACTACAGGGCTATTACTGTTCCACTTCTAGTTTCTTCTAAGTGTGTATGATTGAGGGAGAACAGAGAGAGAATTTGTCAAACACAGTTGGAAAACCAGATTTTGAAGATGATTTTAAACCAGGGTTGTAGGTTGTAATATGTATAACCATAATTAAGACTATTGCTCTGCCTTAAAGGACTGATTCAGGATGGAGAGGTGAGTGAATTTATGAAGCTGAGTGTTGAGCAGCTGGGAAATGAAAGCACAGAAGCAATTGCAATATGCTCTAAATTATGCTAAAAGAGTAACTACGAGGTGCTGTATGTGATTAGGGTTGCCATGATATCTGAAATTGGCAGATTGGTAAGACACGTTGAACGGTTGCTATTCAAAGAAGCAAAATAAGACTAGAAAACAGATACAAAGTTGATGTTCCTGCCTGTGATGCAAGGGTGTGTGTGTGTGTGTGTGTGTGTGTATGAGTGCAAATATCCATATGTATATAATATGCCTGGAGTTTCCAATTGTGAAATTTAGGAGAGCCAGTTTTCCCCAAGACACCTACAGTATGTTAAGGTTTACAAGGCTGTGATCTGATGTTTTATGTTTTAAAAATGATTTTAAAAAATGAGAAACGAAGTGTCCATCATAAGCATCATCATTTTTATTTCAAGAAACTTCCTGGCCCCAAAACTCTGCTAGAAAATAAAAAGATGGGCTGCTGTGTCCCAATGTTAACAGTGGAGGTATGCAGGCTAGTTCAAAGTCTATTGAGAAGGGCAAGAGGCATTTTGGTTCACTGGGGCTTTGTGTCTGGTTATGTCCCCCATGATAGCCATTTTGTTGGAATGCTTACATCAAAATTCCCAAAGTACCTAACAGCTCCTAAAGTCCAGGGCCCCTGACAATTCATATTTCTTGAAGTTTATTATCTATTAAAATTATTAAATGGAAATAATGGACATTAAACAAATCACTATTCTGGTTATTATGCCTTGTTCTTTTTTATCTCCCCAGGGGCTCACTGTCATTCTGTTTTGTTTTTTGTTTTTTAACTCTACTGCCATAGTCCTTATTTTTCAGGATCATCACCTACCATTTGATGTGTCTTATGTTAAAGTACAGTAAGGTCATGCCTTCATTCCTGTTTCCCTCTCACTGTCATTATCATTAACAAGAACAAAAGATCAATGAGGCATGACACAGAAGTCACTGAAGACACATGGACTTAATATAGTTTGTGGGTGTGTGTGTAAATTATGGAGTAACTAAATGACATTTTAAACCATGAACCTTAAAGGTAGTTTCCTTTCAGGCCTATTCCCAGAAATGTCCTGATCTGAGAAATCACTCATCCATCACTAGGTTCTAGTGGGAATACTGAAAAGTGTTCAGACTCATCCATGTGGGTCACCTTACCCTTTGTTGTGTGTTTTATTTATTATGTTTTTTAAAAAAACTTATTTTTCCTAAAAAAGTCAAATGCATGTTCAGTTGATCTTAAACACATGTGATCTAATCCATAAAGGATCTTAAATAGCCAGCAAAAGATATAACTTAAAGAAAAAAATCAGAAATCCCAGAAACTAAAGTGGAGGAACTAGGCAAAATAGAGTTAACTTATTTGGTGAATCTCACCAAAGTCTGCACAAGTTTTTGAAAAATGTCAATGATATTCTAAAAATTACAAAAGTAGTTCAATTATCACTTGAGTTAATCGTGTTAAGTTTTTTAATGCCCTTATATTTTAATTTTTCCCCCCAATTGTCTCCAGTTCAGAGCATTCCCATTGCCTTTGCTTTGCCAACTGTGGCTTAGTTTATACCTGAAGTGCCAGCCTTTAACGTTTTCTTTCTATAATGCACAATTGTTAAATATATATTATGAAATACACACTGTAACCACTGTCGCTCTTCCAATCCTGGCTGGCCCTCAGAAACTTGAAACTTGCCATTCCTCCTCTGCTTGGTACTCTGGAGTCTCAAGGGCCTCTCCAGCTAAATAAAGTTAACTCCAACCAAAAAAACCAGCATTCAATATCTTCTATGGATTTTGGCAGAGAGAGCTAGCCAACATCAGGGTAGAATATGTGACCAAACCAGAAACATCCTTGTGGGTCAGAACATTAAACACAATCCACAATATGCTTCTCTGGATAGCTTTCCAAGGTCAGGACCTTTCTTCCTCCAAAGTTGGACCTCTGTCTCTGATGCTGAAGGGAGAAAAATAAGGGATAAGGCTGCAGTTTTACTGGCTCTTCAATTAAACAGTGTCAACTGTGGGGTTTTATGGGTCAGTTAATTAAATAAAAATATGGGAGGGGGGACTCCAGTTGTTACTTCTTCAGAGAAATTTGTAATGTACACTGTATGTAGAATGTACAAAATGTACAATGCATACTGTAATTAATAGAGGCAAAATAATGCTTTGCCTGTTTAAAAAAATGCAGTATGTTCAAATTTTGCTTTTTTCATTGATTCTTGCCACTGACTTTCACTTAGATTATAAGCTGTCCAAGTAGTTCCTTCCTTAGACTCTTCACAAAGAACCCACTGCTTCATTCTACAGAGAGCAAGTGAAAAATGAGTTGATGGTAACCTTATACTGTATTGTAGAGGTTAGCATTTCAAGGAACAGGCAGAGAACTCTGTGTAAACTGTCATTTTTGTGTGGACAAGTAATTGCTCATTTCTTGTCTACCCCAGGACAAAAAAATAGAAATGTGAACAAACATTTAGAGCTTCAATCCTTTAAGAATTAACCACAAACCTCCTGTCATTTTCATCTAGTCTACAATAACATATAGTATAAAAATTATTTCACTCAGCTTAGTGTGCTGGTAGAATCAACACAAATGGGATGGAGAGGAGATACCAGTTGGCTCTGTAGAACAACAGCTATTTTTATATAATGGAGGAAAAGAGGCTTACACAATGCGGTTGCTTAACTACCACTGTGTCACCCTCTAAAACAAATATTCTTCTTAGATAGGAAGCCATATTCTCCAGTAGAATGTTCTGAGCCTAGAACATACTGGGTGATCAGGCACTGTGCTTTGTAATGGTGCAGATTTAAGCAGAAACCAAATAAAGTGGTCATTTAATGTCCCCCAATTACTGTACTAAAGCAGCAACATTTATTCTTTCTAGTGCAATATTTTACAGAAACAAACCGAAGCACGAATTTATCCAGTTTTAGCTTGAACTTTTAATCTTGTAAAAATGCATTCCTTTCAGGTAGTTTTCTATCCTCTGAGGCATGTGCTAATATCTTCATATTTGGAAGGGTTGCTAATTTTAAATAATTATAAATTATGTTTGCCTCTAATCCACAAATGATTCCAGGGGGGTACAGGGATGTATATGTATGATCAAAATCAGTGCATAAAGAGTCCAACCAAATATAAACAATTTTAATTCCCACCCATTTTGAACTAAGTCCACTGTATCTCTGCTTAAAGTAAGAACAGGAATAACGAGTTATACCAGGCAACAATCCTTACAGGCTGAGACTAGGGCCAGAGGACAAGCATTGAAGCTTTACAGTGACTTCCTCAAACAGAAATATAGAATACTTGTTGATAGAATGAAAGTTTTGTGAGAAGCTGTGAATCTCACAGTGCTTTGCCCCACCATGGATGTAGTCTCACAAGGCAGGTGACGAGGACTTGTGGGATTTGACACAAGTTCTCTAACGTACCTGTGGAAAGCAGTGGCTGCTAATGATGTGCACAACAAATTGTTGTGAGTCTTCCCTGAGATGGTGAAATGGTTTGGATTTCAATCATTCCATGGGTTTTATTCCTAAATAAATATATGCTGGAATACAGCATTAAAAGTGCTTTAATTTTCTTTAGTTGTATATTTACACACTAAAGAGCTTCTTTTTAGGGTCCTTATAGTACAGAACTCACCCACTGGTGCTGTCCTAAGTATATTCCAGCAATATCTGAATACCTACAGGTTTTCTACATGTTTAAAGAAACATTTATGGCATACCAAAAATGTTTTGCTTAAGCTAACAGTATAATTTTATTCCAGTTTTTGCTCATGCTTCAGAAATGCAAAAAAAAAAAAAAGCAATATAAGATTAGGATGTTCTTGTATTTTATGCCACATAAGCTATAAAGACTTCATTCACTTTCCTGTGTTTTGGTGGATTTATAAGCAACTTCAGCCAGTATTGGTTGTGGATAAAATTTGAGCTGGGGAAGGGTATATCCAGGCTGAAATTTGAGAGGAACAGCTTTCTCAGTCATTGAATCACTGTGGAATGAATGGCTGATTCATCTCTAAGTGCTTCCCCAAAAAATCCACTTATATTTACAATAATAAATACTGTATTTGAAATACACAAATATTTGAAAGTCAAGATCCTTCTGAAACTCTGCATAAACAGCTCATTCTCTGTCACAGACACAAAATCAGATATAAAAGGCAGATCCATGCAGAGCCTTATGATTTAACCATGGGAGAAACTGAAAAATAATCAGATCTATGACTAATGTGGCTCATTTTGTGCAAAGAAATCATTTACTGTGTCCCATGTGCAAAGGTGCTTAGATCCAAGAGGATCCATATATTGAATCCATGTGTTTGTACGAGGAGAGCATTCAAGAAATGGATCTATGAATGCATTGCTTTATTTCATGCACAAAGGTGTGATCTGTGGATCCTATGTAAAAATTAATGGATCTATTAATGTAATGCCTCATTCTGTGTAGATATGATCTGTAGTTTGATAGTTTCAGATGGCTCTCATATAAAATCATGAGAATCCACATGAATCCAATTTTATCCACATTTCCACAGTTCATGGTAACACCATTCTCCCTGGGGTAAACAAATTCATAAATGTTTCATTCTTTCACATTATCCTTTCTTTCACACCCATAATATGAATGTGCTTTGGCAATACAGGCAGTCTTCACCTTACGACCACAACTGGGACCACAGCTTCCGTTGCTAAGCAATGCAGTCGTTAAGTGTATGGCGCCCGATTTCACGACCTTTTTTGCCACAATCGAGCAAATTACCATGGTTGTTAAGAGAATGCTGCGATCATTAAGCGAGTCTGGCTTCTCCCATTGACTTTGCTTGTTGGAAGCCCCCTGGGAAGATCGAAAATGGTGATCACATAACCCTGCAACTGTCATAAATATATGCCAGTTACCAAGCGCCCAAATTTTGATCACGTGACTGCAGGGATGCTGTGACAATTGTAAGTACGAGGACTGGCCATTAGTCACTTTTTCAGCGCCATTGTAGCTTCAAACGGTCATTAAACAAATGGTCGTAAGTCAAGGACTACCTCTTAGTTAGATTTTTAAAGTTCTATTGTACCTTTACACTGCACTTGTTGTATCCTGCCCAGAGTCCTCCAGGATTGGGGCAGGCTAAAAATAATAAATAAATAAATAAATATTTAGTTAAATAATATCCTATTCCTAAACATATTCTATTGAATTGAATGATGCCTACTTATAAATAAATTTTGGTTTGGTTTAAACATTTGTATTGAGTAATCTGATACATGTCTATTCAGAAGTAAATCCCATTGATTTTCATAGATAAAATTATGCCTCATAAGAAATAGTTCAGAGGGGAAGCTTTGTTAGTCTTTTACACACACACGTGCACACACACACAGACAAAGAATTGATCCACATAATCTCAGTAAAACAAGCTTTTTCTGTCATTCCTGCAAGTTTCCATCTCTACTCTGATGAAACGATTCATTTTACACAAATATCCTTAAATGCGTACACCTTGTTTTCACCAGCAAATGACAAAAATTCTCCTTACAGCTTGCAAGATTCACTGCCTTTGGAATCAGTTTTCATACGTCAGTTTGGGTGATCATGATCATCTGCTGCTTCTATTAACTGAGAGAGAAAGAAAGAGACACACAAACACAGCTCCATTTTAGCAGAAGGGATGGCCACTGGGGTAAAGAGGGTATTATGAACCACAAGGGCAGGAAAGGCCCAGGAAAAGGGAATAAAGTTAGAAGATGTGAAAGTGCTGGTGGAGGCGCAAAGGAAAACAGGGATGGAATAAGGGCTTCAGAGGGAAAGAAGTGGGGGAGCATGGAAAGCGATTAGGTGCTTGAAGTCACAGGGGAAAACCAAATGGCAGCATTAGAAAACGAGAAAGGGGACTTTACAGAAGGTAAAACAGAGGAATGGCTTGAAGGGGAAAGAAGCAAAGGCAGCAGCAGAGCAAGGACAGAGAGAACAGGAGGACTCAGAGAAGTGAAGGATCACAGATTCAAGCTGTAGGAACAATGGAAGGAAACAGGCGTGTCAGTAGTGGGAGGAAAAAAATTTCAAAGGGGCGTTGAGAAATTGGGAGAGGGGTAGAAGGAGCGTAGCAGCTTCAAGCCATGAAGGGGGAAAAGAAAGAGAAGCAGCAGGTTGTGAAAATGAAGTCAAGGACATACTAAGTTATAATTTGGATTCAACGTTTGCCAAAGGAAAGGGGAGCAGAGAAAGACAGCAGCATGAAACTTAACTCCTTTTCTTTCCCCAAAAGTTGTGGGTTGTTTTTTTCATCCATTTCTAAAAGGATTTTCCCATGTGGGGGAGATGGGTGGTGATAAAAATATGATAGATAAATAAATACATAAATTTTCACATATTCTTCACAAGGGCACTACCAATGCCCCCTGCTGTAGTTGACGTGCACATGAGACAGATTTCTCTCCAGACTATGTGTGCTGTGCTATGCTGTGTTGCCCACATCACACCAATTAACAAGGAGGACTTCTGCTGTAATCATCATGTGGAAGGACAGACCGCCTGAGAAGGTAATAAGCCCCAGTGTCCGCTGTTTCCTTCCTCTCCCTTCCTGACCCTCCCCCATTGTCAGGACAACCCAGCTGCCAATCAAACAGCAGCATTGGTCAAGTGGGGGAGGAGGAGAGAAGACAGGATGGCTGCCTGGCAGCTCTGCAGCCATAGGTTTCAAGAAGGTTTTGGCAGCTCTGCACCCATAGATTTTGATTCAGCCTACAGTATTCAACAGAGCCAAAACCCAGGAGTAAAAGTGACAAGTAAAACTACAGAATAGGCAGCACTGCTGAGAAAACTGGAGAGAGAGAGAGGTTTTTTTCTTCCCCCAGACCTGGAGTGAGGGAAACGTTATTCTAGACGTGTCCCTCAGCTGGAGCCAAGATTTGGAAGAGAAGCGTCAGGAACCCCAGCCAGTAACACACAAGCAGAAGAGGCAAAGAAAAAGTTAAAAAAAAAAAAAAAGCTTATTGCATCCATGTAATGCACTGTTAACACACACTCATCTAAAAATGTCATTACTATCCAATTCTTGAGCGACTTAAATCAATAACACATTCAGAATGCAGTATATAACCACGTATAAGTGTGTCCATGAATGCTGATGATGAAACAAAGGTAGCTGAATTAAAAACAATAATAATTTCTTGGGCACTGACATGGAAGAAAAGGAAAGAAGTGAAAGAAACAAGAGGGAAAGTAGAATGGCTGCAAGAGGAGGTAGACTCATGTTTGAAAAAAATATGAGAAGATAGATTAATTCCCCAATAGAATGAATGGAAAGTGGACATGAGGAAAGAGGATATGGAAGCTTCTTGTAAGAGGGTGAAAAAAAGTGTTAAAGAGGGTTTTGTTTACTAATAATTGACTTGATGGTATTATAAGGTAAAAGAAGCTATGCATGAGAAGAAATACATTGAGAAAAAAATCAAAGATGAAAGATGCGAGAATCTTCATGTGTAAAAAGAGAAAAAGATACAGGTAATCATTGTTTAGTGACCACAATTGGGACCAAGAATTTGGTTGTTAAGTGAAGCGGCACTACGTGAAACCATGATTGTGCTTTTGATCTTACTTCAGCTTTCCTTTGCTTTAGAGACCTGCGAAGGTTGTGAATGCCAGGACTGATACCAAGAAACCATTAATATTAAAAAAGACAGGGAAAATGTAGAGCAATTTTGATGGAAATTTGTTTAAAATATTTTGGAAGTTGGTAAAGGATAAACAAGGAGCCTGTAACAAAGTGAACAGAATTAACAAAAGTGATGAAATGATTTGAGATGTAACTGAAGTGAGGGTTAGGGGAAAAGTATTTCAGAGATTTGTATGGGAATGATAGCAATATGTTAAAAAGTGGAGTGCTATATATGCTCTAAATGCCACAAATGCTATTTATGTCATGGTCCAAGAAAAAAATGATGACAAAGGAATAATAAATGCTATGGAAAAGATGAAAATGATTAGGCTGCAGGTATAGATGGAGTAATTGGAGAAATGTTAACATTTGGATGTGACTTGCTTATGAAGTGGCTGTGCAATTTGTGTATGTGAAAACTGTGTCTGTGTCTCACAATTGCTCCTCATACAGAGGGAAAAGTTGCCAAGGAATGTTACAAGGATTAATATGTTAATTGTGCCTAAGAAGATGTCTGGTGAAATTTGATTGAAAGAATACAAGAGGTGACATTATGCAAAAATTGGGAAGTGAAGTGTCACTTTATGCCTGGCAGTGTGTGTGCAGACCAGGGTTTTGCTCTTTAGCAAGTAACTGAGAAATGTATGAATGTCAGAAAGAAATTTAATTGTACAACTGCCAATTAAAGAAAGAGTGAGTAGGATTGAACTGTGGGATGTTTTGCATGACTATGGAATTGAAAGTTAGTTGCTGAATGCAATAAGAGTGGCACATGGTGGAAGTAAAGCATGTGTGAGAATAAGAAGAATGCTTGGAATGGTACAATGTTGTGTTGGGAATAAGGAATGGATTTGTGATGTCCCCTTGGCTGATTAATTTATTTACAGATACATGTGACATTAGAAGCATATTGGTTGGGGATGTGAAAATGCATGTTAGTTTATACAGGTGATATCATGTTTTTGTCTGAGAATCTGAATTATTTTTTAGATCTTTTTTCCCCCAAAAAATGTTAGATTCCATGATGCCTTGCAAGGCCTGGATCTGGAAATTAATGTATCAAAGGCCAAGATAGTTGGGTCTCACAAGTAAAATGGCATGAATTATTGCAAGTTATCCATGAACAGCAAAAAAAAAAAAGAACAAGTAGATGAATGGATGTACATTGGTAGAATGTTTACTTATACATGGGAAATGAGAATTGTTAAAACATACAAATGCTGATAGAAAAACAGTGGGATATGGGTGGTTCATTCTGAAAAAATACATCTTTGTCCAAAGAAACTAAAATGGAATGCTTTTGCCCTTTTTGCTATATGGGAGTGAGAATTAGGTATATCAGGAGAAAAAATAAAAGGAAGTTTAAGGCAATGGGAGTTGGTTACTTAAGACATGTGTGGTAAAACAAGAAGAGATTGGGTCAAGAATGAATGGGTGCGTTATATATAAATGTGACCCATGTGAAAGAACACTGGGGGATTTGGTCATATAGAGAAAAGGAATGAGAATTGAATTACAGAACAAAGGAAGGAGAGTGGATAGGTTGAGAGGAAGGAGAAGACTGAGAAAGTTATGGCTGGAGGGAGTTGATGGGGTCCTCAGAAAGAGAGGTTAACATTTTAAAGAACAAAAGGCAATGTATAAATTGAATCAGTACATGGACATGGCAGAAGCAAGTATCTTCAGAAAGATAGAAAATTATGAAGAGGCATAGTGAATAGTTGGCTTAAAGTAGATTTCATTAATTTTCCTTTTCATTTTTTTCTTATACCCTGCCTTTATTTTATTATTTTATTATTCTATTTTCTATTCTATTCTATTCTATTCTAAATTTTATTTTATTTTATTATTTTATTTTATTTTATTATTTTTTGTTTACTATTCCTTACTTTTGTACATGTAGGTTACATGAAAAGAACATAGTATGACAGGTAGAGTCTGGATGCTCTTGCTGCTTCTGAAGTTCCACATTGGTTGGAGATTATGGAAGAATTAACCGTGTCTCCTAAGTTACTAATGGTTTCTTAGAGGAAACTGCTAAAATGTTGTTATTTGTGAGACCTGTAGGATAGTGAGCTTGAGTATCCTGTACTCATCATCTTTTCCTAAGGGACCAGTCTTCATAGTAAAGTAAATATAACGCATTAAGTGCCAACAACATAATTGTGTCTCAGTGGCACAGAATAGAAGAAATTTGGCAGTCGCTTTTCCCTTAACAATTCTTTCTTTTTACTCTTCTGAAATACTCCTCCAGGTAACTGAATACCAAACTCAATTCAGTGCTGTCTGCATCTTTACTGAGGATTTAAAAACACTTTCTAGCAAGCAGCACCCAAAGCTCAAAGGAGAATACAGGGATCTTTAGTGTTTGCTTCTCCCCAAATTACTATGCCTGCCTCTTACGAGTCTTTTAATGGTTGCTTTTAAATCCTAAGCAGCATGCTTCCCCACAGTGGCTTCTCTAGAGACCAATTATCCAATATATCTGACTCATCTGATTGAATTTAGAATTACTGTCACAGGAGTACTCTAATATGTTCATTTTTCATTATTCAATGCTGATCCTTATTAACTGTTTCCATAATCACTTGCATCTCCTCTGATTCACAGTACAGAAATGACCCAAAAGCACTAAAAACAGATCCTTTATGAAAAGTGTTGGCATGAACTATGTTAATCTTCAAAGATTATTTTGAATGACTATTTTGGTCATTCGGTCCTCAACAAGTGTGTCTGTACTGACATTTGAATAGTAATTGTCAGTAAAACATAAGCAAATGGTTAGTTCAGCTCCAACTTAAGACTAAAGAAAAAATGAATGTGGTTCCATTTTTTTAAAAAAAAACTTTCAAATAATTATTCCTGTTTTTATGCACTGGAATTAGACATACAAAGCAGCATTTATTTTCAGTTACTATAACTTATGAACCCAGCATCATTAAATCCCAGTGAAAAACTTATTTTAAAAATACCCTAGAAGCCCACATGTTGTGGCCATTTTTCATTTGCTGTTGTTAAATCTTTGTCAGAGAACTAATAGCAATGGTAGGAAAGAGGCTGAAAAGAAATGGGACAGCAAGTATGGAAAAGAGAGACAGACAGACAGATTATTTTTAAAGAAGCAGGGAACATAATGCCACATAACACCAATCTGATAACCAATCAACACTGATGCTATTTTCTTGAGGGGTTCCTAAAAACTTTTTCCAATACAAGGGGCAGGGAAGTGAGGTTCCTCAGGTTGAGGTTAATGTTGTGTCTGCCCTTGTGGGAAAGTATATTGAGAATGCAGAGTTTCTACAATCTGTGTGGGTGAGAGAGGAACAGAGAGCTAGATAGACTAAGATAAAACATGAGAAAGCAAAGAAATGTAGTTTGTACGTGTTTATGTCTGAGAGTTCTTCACTGTCAGAATTGATCAGTTGTGTTAACTGGCTGCTAATCTCTTTGTAAACAGACTTATATTAGTCCAGGACCATGACTTATGTTTCCTTGAAAAGGCAGTAACCACAGAGTTCTGTAATGGTGGGCTTGACAGGTGTTGTTTTTCTAGCCAAAGAAAACCCTTGTTGATGGGACAAAGAAACAACAGTTCATTTAGTAGAAACAGTGCTTCCAATATTTATTAGCCAAAAAAGAAACTTTAGAGCATCACAAAACCATCATATGCAGCAGTGGACAATCGGCCACTGAAATCTATCGAGGACCATAATGATAGAGCAAGAAACAAAAAATGGATCATCAAACAAATCAACTCAGAGTTCCCACTCGGGACACAAATGTCTGGTGTTAAATTATACTTTTGACACATTATGCTAAGAAGACCCAGCCCTCTGGAGAAATTCTAATGCTGGGAAAGGTGGAAAGAAAGAGGATGACCTGCAGCAAGGTGGATGGACTCAGTTACAGTGGCAATGGGGGCACTGTTGGAAGACCTGAAGGGCCAGGTTAGGGACAGATCATCATGGAGAAAATCTGTGTGGTCACTAAGAATTGACACAGGCTTGATGACACATAATCATGATAAAGCAAGTTCTTTGCATATACTAGGTTCAAAATGTAATTCCTGACATATCACATTAAAAAGTGTAATACTTCTGGAAAATATCTCTGGTATTCAAAGTCAGTTCGAAAACATGCAAATGTGAGTAGATCAATAGGTACCGCTTCGGCGGGAAGGTAACGGCGTTCCGTGTCGTCATGCTGGCCACATGACCCGGAAGTGTCTACGGACAACGCCGGCTCTAAGGCTTAGAAACGGAGATGAGCACCGCCCCCTAGAGTCGGACACGACTGGACTGGACTTTACGTCAAGGGAAATCTTTACCTTTACTATTCAAAGTCAACAGTGTAAAATCATTTTGTATTTTCCCAAATGTATGCCATACAGCCAATAACTATGTAACCTTAGAGGCATTGTCTATAAGAATGTGCATTCCTACACCTAACTGAATACATTAACATAGTTCCTGCAATTCTGTCCTAACATGACTGGACATTCAGGGAAACTAGACTTCAGTGGAAGTACTCATTGACTATTCTTCGTCAATATTTAGGAGAATATAATGGAGTCCAAGTAGTTCAAGCATGGAACTAAGCCTTACGCAGGGTATTACAAGCTGGACTTTTCTCCCATTAAGAAACCTGTTATCCCAACTCTTAAATAGCCCACATTTCTGCAAGCCCATGATATTGTATGGTTGAGGGACAGGAGAAGGTATTAAGAAGTTATCCTAAGAATCTGAGGTTGAGGAGAAGACAGTCCTCGTGCTATCAGGGCTCTCTGTGAAGTAAGACAAACAGAGTTTCCTGATTCTGAGCCAAGAAACATGACAGGTTCCATGAGCAGGCAGTTTTGTGAGCTGTGGCTGAAATACTTCATTGTTATTTCTATGGGCTATGCTTTGTTTGCTCAAGGACAAACATCTGTAACAGCTAATTAGAAGCAAATGATATTGATAATGGAAGAGGTGAATGCCACAATTTATTAAACAGAGACATAATTATTGACTCTGCTTTACCTTTGTCAATATTTATAAAGGAAAATAAATTAGTTCATTAAAAGAAACAAGCAATCAGTACACACATTTATGCCTATATCCAAAAATACACAGAAAACTTCTTTGCCATTTTGTATTCAGCTGTTATGTTCCCGGTAATATTAATTGTTACAACCTACTTAACTCACTTTATAGGGATACCCTACATTACATCACTACCATATTTCTTGGGCCTTCCTAAAATCCCTACAATAAAATGGCTGCCCTGAAACTATCTAATTCTTGACTATGTTTTTATTCTGTCTCCTCTCTATCCCGAGTAAACAGAATTATACCTATTTCAAAATGTATTTGCATGGTAAAATGAACTAGGCATATTTGCTTTAACTTGTAAATCAGTTTTCTTGTCTATTGTAGGCTTATATCCAAGAACCTTGCTACTATGTGCAAATGGTATAAGGGTTTATAGAGGAAAGGGGAATAGGATGCATTTATTACAAATCAATAACCAGAATGATAACAAAATGGAATGTGGAACTGCAAATTTACCATATTTGGTAAGCAGAAAGGTGGGATAATAAGATATCAGTCCCAGCTTCCACATTAGGAGATGTCTTAAATAAGATTTAAGAAAATGAATCTAAACCATTTTACATACAGTGGCAACAGTTTATAAACTTCTGTAGACTACAACAGGAGAATCTTTTTTACTGAGAGCGGGAAACCAAGACTTACATTTAGGATAAATAACTAGATTACACCTATAAAATATCCTACGAGGTGAGAGTGCGTAGCTAGATCCTCTATAATTGGTCACAATATAATTCAGGTTTAAGAAACCATGTCTCAAACATTTCACAATTAAGCTAGACTGAGAGATAGCAGCTAGTCTAGGGTCATCTTGTGCGTTTTGAGCTTCGGTGGAGACCTGAACTAAGATCACCCTAGACTTAGACTTAGACTTCCACCTTGACTCCACTGGGCTCTACATCACTCTGTATTTCCAGTGGTTGCTGTTTTTGTCACCAGTCCCTTCTTTGTGTAAAATGGGTACTACTTAATGTTTTTGTTCAGTTAAGTGATCCTCCCCATGAATGCAATTTTCTTCCATGATGCAAAGCTTTTTGGGGGTGGATGCTACCCTTACTTCTCAGGAAGAGCACAACAGCAAGGAGATTAGCCTGATCCCTTGGGTTGGCCAGGAAAAGAAAAGCAGCAAATAAAGAGTTTACTTTATTTTCCTTACATGAAATAGCATTCAGCCCTGTTGCCTGCTACCCTGCAGCTGTTGAACTGGAGGGGCAATGTTATGCGTGCTTGACATTCTCTCAAGAACCTGGACCTGGATCTCCCTATTTTCCTCTTCTCTTCCCATTCCTTTTTACTTTAGTGCCATGTCAATTACTCTAAGTGCCTACAGACAGTGAGGGACTCCATTATATTTTAATCTCTATACAATGCTTATAACCTTTTAAGAATTTTACGAGTGATTATCAGTCCATATACTGTATGCTGGATTGCTGTGATAAATACAAAATCTGCTATAGAATCCCCTGCACATGATATTCCTATCACAAGATATGGCTCCCTTATATATGACATATTACACAGCAAGGCAAATTCTGACTTTGGAATACCGTTTTAGGAAAAGAATTACAAGACTAATAAAAAACAATAGATGAAATTACGTAAACAGATATAAGTAAAAGTCTCTAATGTTTAACATTCAAAAATGTGGTACAAATATTTAATTAGTGGATAGTGGTTGGGCAATTAACAGAAGGGAAGGGGAGAATGCATTGCCAACAGTTTTTTTTCATAATGTTTTTACTTATGTTTTATCAATAGTGGTTTATCTTTTACTTTGCTTTTGCATTTTTGGTGCAATTTTTGTTTAAATCTGTCAAAATTTATGAATAAAAAAAGAAGTAAAAAAAAGGTTGGGAGAGGTATACATGAGCACAGTTATTTAGATTATTTATAAAACCCCAACTTCCTTATTATCGAATGCTAGTTCCTGTTAGTTCCAAAGAATCAGAGAGTTAGATAGGAATGTCATCAAGGATGCGGTCACAACTAGACTGATTAAATCCTTCTTATCCCTGCAGCCCAACTGACTTAACACTGGAGCCTCGGGGGAAAAAAAATAACTGTTGCTGTGCTCAGGTCTGCACAGATGTATCTGAAGAACAAAGTCACTGCAGCATATCTAACTGCTTTGCAGATAATAGAACAGAATGCAGCTACTGCTCTCTTGGGCTAGATGTCCTTTGCGCATAAAATTACAAAATCAGTATCATGATTGCGATTAACTTAGTACATACAAAGGGCAGATGTTTTCACTAAAAATGGCTTATTTAACAGTTTCATAACACAGTCATAACAACTGTCTTTGTATTCAGTCTGACTGGCTTGTGGTCCCTGGTTCATCTTTTGCTAACTTATCAAGATATTGATCTACCCAATTATTCTCTGTGGCTTTATATAAATTTAGCTCTTAGCAGGTTTCACTTGTAAAAGACATATAAATCTTAGCAATATCTTTTGTTGTTGCAGTGGTACATAAAAAAAAAACAGTAAAAAAAGTGAGTCTTTGGTAGAGATGCAGAAGTGAAAAGGGGCATGTTAAAATGCTTCATGGCTAAACTTTAGCCCTAAACTTATCACTAACCATAGGACTTTGCAACATTTCACTTAGGGCTTATCCACAAAGCCACTTTGTGGTGATGCTTTTTCCCATCCTGGATCTAAGAGGAAATCATGTTGGCATCAATTGCATTGTCCCTACAGTACACCCTTAACTCTCATCTGGAACCAGGCCTTGCTGTGCTGCTATCCATACAGCTCCTCCATGTGGTGCTACAAGGGCAGTGATTGGCAGCTTTCCCTGGCTGAAATTCAAAGGTCACCAACCAAGGGAAAAGCTGCAACTGATCACTGTACAGAATATATGCCAGAGTAGTGCTTGTAAGGTCTAGGCACTCTGTCCAATCCTGCCCCCTCAAAAGGACTGTTGACCTATTGACCTAGCAACCATTACATGATAGCAAAGAGTTCATTTCCCTTAACTGTAATGGTGTAGTCAACTGAATTTGTGCAGTGCAGATGCAGCCACTGCATAAGTATTCTTGGAGCCAGATTGTGTAAAAAACATGTTCAGCTGTAGGGTGCTGTGAGGTACTTTCATGTAATTTTTCCAATAGCAATCAACCTATCAGCTTATAGACCACTAGGTGTAAGCAAAGAGTTAGAGATTTGTCTCTCTTGGCTGCCATCTAGCAGTTGTCTGGATATGTGTAGTAGATCAGACATACAGCTCAAATCATCCAAAATGTGCCTGCGCTATATTCTACAATGGGGTGAACTTTTAAGAGAATATTTTGTGAAGAAAGAAAGGGATAAGCCAGGGCTGTCTTACAGCAGTGGCCACTGGGAAGAGAATTACTCACCACGCAAGGTATGGAAGCACAAGACCTTTCAACTACATGTGTTGCTGGAGACAAGCTGGTCAGTTTCATAGCTTCATACTTTCTATTTACCAACACCCAGGCTGACAAAGAAGCCAGGCTCATAGCCAAAACACCACTGCAGAATTGACACTGGCCCCAGTGACCTGATGGAAAGGGGAAGTTCTGTGGCAAACAAGCTAGGCCAATTGTAGCCAGCCAGATTGCCATCTCTGACCACATCTCTTCAAGTGTCTTCTTCCATGCACCATGCATTGTCCACAAGGAACATCTCCTGCCAAAACAGCAGGGAAAATGCTACTGTCCTGCCAGAATACCTTGGACCAGTTTCAGCCTGCCTCAGCAACGGGCTGTCAATGAGATGGAAGCTCTATTGTGGTATATATGCAGTTTACTAGAGAATGCCAAGCAACACATGGTTGGGACCACACAAATAGTTCATTTTTCCAGCCACAATCTGTTTTTCTTCCTTGCATAGCAAAATGGCTCCAGCCAATCCATGCAAAGGAGAACAATTGTAGATGTGCTGCAGTATAAATAGATAGTTAGGAGAAACAAACATTTGCTATATTATTTCAGATAGAGCTTTACATTAATGCTAACAGTTCAATGGTTTTCCAAGAAATACTCATCACAGTTCAGTTTGATGTAATGCTATACATTTGCATTAAATGAGTCAAGTTTAATAACTTGATTTTTACAACAGTTATTGTGCTTCTATGCTATGCTTATGAGTTCACATACAATTCTTCTAAAAGTAAGAAATCTAGTTAACAGAAGGGCTGGCATTTGCTTGCTACAGCAGTGGGAATATACATATTGTTCAGCCTTTGGGGCTCTGCAAGTGGTATACTTTATGCTCTCGGTAAATTGCTTCCAAATTTGATATATAAGACAGGTCCTTTAGACCATTTCAGGATCTTTCAGTGCTAGCATGGTAATGCTAAATGAAATAATTGTTCTTTTCTTTACCATTTCCAACCTCATACCATCTCTTGGCCTGTTCCAGGAATTGTAACTTATATGCATCAATGATATGTGTCTCCAGCTTTTGACAACTCCACCTCAAAATTAGCCCAATATTTAACAAGGTTAGTTGGGAGCAAGGCAAGAATATTTGTGCTGAAAAACTTTATAGCTGTGAGGTTTGACCCTGCTTCTGACTCTGCAGATGAAACTTACCAGAAGTCAGAAGAGGAAAACGAAACTCATCAGGAAGGAGTTGGAGAAATAAAAACCAGAAGTGACTCAGCAGAGCGGGGAAAAAACAGAGAAGCTGATTGGACAAACTTCAAAGGGAGATTTAAATCCCCCAATCAGTGCTCATGAAAGATGAGCAGAGAAGCGCGCCAATCGAAAGACAGCCTGATTGGCTGCAGGTGAAAAACGGCACAGAAAGAATTGCTTAAAAAGGCAAGTGTGCCAAGAGCAAGCTGCTGAAGACAACCGATCCTTCAAGCTCACAGCATCTGCGGAAGAGTCCTTACCCCAGTCAGAAGCCTTGCCTGTAGCCAGCGTGGAACCTGAGCCAGAGCTTTCTGCCATTGTGGACCTTCGTCCTGCACAAGCTGCTCCAGTCGAGCCTCTCCTTGCTGTCTCTGCCAAGCACAGCCTTGCATCCAGTTCCAAGCCCTGCCTCATTGCTCCAGCACGATCTGGTCTCACTTCCAGTCTCAAGACTCATCGTGATGTTCCAGCCCAGCCCAGCCCAGCCCAGCCATGTCTCCAGATCCAAGCCTTGCCTAGATGCTCCAGTCCAGCCTTGGCTAGCCTCTGCATTCCAGCCTAGTCCAGCTTGCGTGCCAGTTCACAGACTTGCATCTCAAGCCATGCACTTTAGCTCCTTCAAGTTCTGCAGCTTCAACCAGAGAACTAGCCGAGTTCTGCCTCGCTGCCTTGCCACAGTCTGAACCTGCAGCATTGCCTGGGTGTCCTTTACTTCAATCAGTGGACTTGATTGAATTGCATTGCCTAACTTACTACAAGGACTTTTGCTATTGTAAATAGTTATTATCAATAAAGAATTTTAACAGTAATTCTGCCTGGCCGTCTCATAGTCTGAACAGGACAATAGCATGCAGCATGCTGGCTCATGCCACAAGAGTCATCAAATGATATTACTGTGCAAGATTATTCCTACAAGCACCATTACCATGTGGGTTCACTGGAGATGTGGCTAACAACCAGATAGAGCTCTTATTGAGCCAAGTGAACTTTCCCCTAAATGTACTCTTTCCTTACAAAAGATGAGCCCAAAATTAATGTATTTCTGGTAGTTTTCAGTGTGCTGATATGCTGATAAAGCTTCTTACCTATTGTTATCCTCAGATGAGAGGAGGATACTGTTTCATCACTTAAAACATGAATATGCATCAAATCCAGTTAACTCCTACAGGTGGAGGATAGGAGGAATCCTACTTGGCGATTTGTCTCAAAAAATCAAATGTCTTGGATGGACCTGCTCTCAGGTTAATCTACATCCCAGGAACATTATGAGGATGAAACAGAACAGACTCAAGAACCAAGTGTATTATTTAGAGCTCTTTGAAGAAAGAAACAACTTCAGTAGACAATTCTAATAAGTAGGCATGTTTAGCCAGTGCAAGATTTTATGCAGGTACCTGCCTGAGTAGCTGCTTAGAGCAAGATCTTTTGACTTCAGGATTTTGCAGTTTGGTAAACAATTGCTGGTTGAGTTTAGTACAGTAAAGCAAAGTTAAATGATAATAAGAGATGGAAAATAGGAAACATGGTCTAACTTTTTTATGTCATCTTCCCTGTTTGATTAGTTATTAGTATTAGCTTTAATTACAAATTTAATTAGGGGGTAACTCTTATCATAAATGGAAAAGGGAAAAATATATAGATTTTAAAAATATAAGAAAAAGCTCAGAAGACTCAAACAGAATGTTTCCTTAACACTTGCCTTTTATGTTGACAAAAAATACAGCCCTTGTTACAAAAATCACTTTTCCAAATCTACATTTAAATGCTGAGGTACCTACAAGAAAAACAGGGATTATCTATCACAAGGTAGTTGCAGATTGCTATGAACAATCAATTACTTCTTAAAAATTTCTAATGAGACAGAGCATGATCCAAGGAGTTTATTTGTTTGTTTATTTATTTATTAAATTTCTCTGCCGCCCATCTCATGCACAATGACTCTGGGTGGCTATAAACAGCCTATTAAAAATACAGGTTTAAGGAATTTCTTTTTACATCAAAATGGTGGTCATAGCAGGAATCAGTTTCTAAATAATAGAAGATAAACTCCTGTTACTAAGATGCACAACTACTTGATTGTTCCTCACCACCCTCCTGATGCTCTGTATGTTTTCTGAAAAACATCTCTGAATGATCTCCCTGAACAGTGGGTGAAAGCTGTATTCCATGGGATGTTCAGAGCAAGCCAGAATTACTCCCAAATCTGGCAAAGTGCTCCAGGAGGAGGTCTGGAACAACAGCCAACTATTCCATTTGTGAAAAGTAAGAAGCTGAATAAGGGAGAAGAAGAAAAAGACCGATTGTGCAAGCTGGCTGTGGGTCTCCTAACCTTTTGATCCAACCTGTTGTCAACTAATTTATTTA
This sequence comes from Candoia aspera, assembly GCF_035149785.1. Taxonomy (NCBI): domain Eukaryota; kingdom Metazoa; phylum Chordata; class Lepidosauria; order Squamata; family Candoiidae; genus Candoia; species Candoia aspera. The sequence goes on from NC_086153.1 coordinate 213,565,036, forward strand.
ATTATCTAATAATAATGATGATGATGATACATTATTATTTTATTTATTATTATTCATCTTGTATGCCACCCAAATTAACCAATGCATTGGGACAAATTTAACCTTATTGAAAGTTCAGACCATTTCTGTATTTATAATTTAAGACCATAATTTAGGATGTGCAAAATCAGTGTTCCCCAACCTTCCCAAATAGATCTGAAGGTTATATGTGATATAAACCAGCAAAAGCACCACCTGAAAGGAAAGACAGGTTAAAAAATGATAACCTACATTTATTTCAGATATTCTTCTTTTGCCAAGTTTAACTAAATTCGTGGATAAACAAACCTGCCATTCCACTGCACATTGCTGTGTTGTTTATTCGTTTAGTCGCTTCCAACTCTTTGTGACTTCATGGACCAGCCCACGCCAGAGCTTCCTGTCGGTCGTCAACACCCCCAGCTCCCCCAGGGATGAGTCCATCACCTCTAGAATATCATTCATCCACCTTGCCCTTGGTCGGCCCCTCTTCCTTTTGCCTTCCACTCTCCAACTCATCAACATCTTCTCCAGGCTGTCCTGTCTTCTCATTATGTGGCCAAAGTATTTCAGTTTTGCTTTTAATATCATTCCCTCAAGTGAGCAGTCTGGCTTTATTTCCTGGAGTATGGACTGGTTTGATCTTCTTGCAGTCCGAGGCACTCTCAGAACTTTCCTCCAACACCACAGTTCAAAAGCATCGATCTTCCTTCTCTCAGCTTCCTTATGGTCCAGCTCTTGCAGCCATATGTTACTACGGGGAACACTATTGCTTTAACTATGCGAGCCTTTGTTGTCAGTGTGATGTCTCTGCCCTTAACTATTTTATCGAGATTTGTCATTGCTCTTCTCCCAAGGATTAAGCGTCTTCTGATTTCCTGACTGCAGTCATCATCCGCAGTAATCTTCGCACCTAGAAATACAAAGTCTTTCACTACTTCTACATTTTCTCCCTCTATTTGCCAGTTATCAATCAAGCTGGTTGCCATAATCTTGGTTTTTTTGAGGTTTAGCTGCAAGCCAGCTTTTGCACTTTCTTCTTTCACCTTCATCATAAGGCTCCTCAGTTCGTCTTCGCTTTCAGCCATTGATGTGCCTGAGCTTTAATCTGATTTCTTGTTCAGTCCTTCATAGTCTTATGGGTGTCCTAAAAGTTTGGACTTCACAAATTCAGTGAGCCTTCAGTGTATATTCTCAGAAAAAGGTTGATTGAAATATTCTTTCAAAATCTAAAGAAGTCCTGTCACCTTAAAATTAATCTGTGAAGAACTGATAGTATTTTTCCAAGACTCTATGAATGTTGGCTTCCCCAGAACCAATTATCAATCCCCAAAGGGGGAGATAAGGAATGTCTTCCACATCAATATGTACTTTAGATACGTCACCTTAGGAATTAAACTATATCTCACCACACTCAGTCTATGCAGGGAACAACTGTGGGAAATGTTCACGCTTAGCCATATCAGCATGCCAGCCATGATTGTAGCATCCATTATACATACATTTGCCCTGAATCAATTATTGTGCAGACCCCTGTTGGTATTCTTTAAGATTGGGCAAAGTGGAAATTAAACAAATTTAAAGTGCTGCCTCATTTTTGGGGAGACACAGTTGAACAGAGAAAAATAGTTGATTCTCTCATATCTCAAAAAAGTGGAATATCACTTTAATAGTATAGTTTATGTAGGGCTCTGAGCCAGTATCCACTTGAAATAAAATTCGCTTTGAGATGATCTCCAGAAATAGTTAAGAAAGTCCATAACTTGTTCGCAAAACAATATTAATAATGGAGGTTTTCTGGTAGCGTTGATTTTTGTTACACTGAGCAAGGATGGGAGAGAGTTTGGGACTTAAATCCTATGAAGAATAATTGAACAAGCTAGGTGTGCCTAGCCTGGGAGAGCTGATCAGAAGAAAATACAGTGGTGGTCTTCAAATATCTGAAGAGTTGCACAGAGAAGGTGGTACAGACTTGCTATTTCTAATGCAGAGGAAGTACAAGAACCAGCAACTAATTTCAGCTTAATTTTAACAAAAAATAAAATTTAAAAAACTACAACTAGTAACAAGATCTATTTTATAGTGGAACTCAGTCTTTTGAGAGGTGATCGTCTCTCATTTGCTGAAGATATTGAAGTAAAGTCTGGACACTGTAAACTCCACTTTCCCCAACATGGTACCATCCTGATATATTGGACTACAATTTCCAGATGACAAAAGCTGGCGTATCTACATACTGTGTTGCAAATCTTCCACTCAGAAGAGAGGATTTGGCTAAAGGTACACTAAAGTCTTTCATTAATTATATAATTCTATGTTCAAAGAGGAGAAAAAACTACTAGAGAAATCTGAGATTAGCTCAGCTTCTAATTGATGGTTTTCTTCCAGGCAGCCTTGAACAGTGTCTTTTTTTAAATAGATGAAGCAGGGGGCTTGAGAACAAAGGATAAATGTGGACTAGAGGTGGATTTGCAACCTGTTGAACAGTTTCATCAAAAGGGTATCTCTACTTAGTTCTGCATGGACCTAGAGGAAAGTACTAAGTGGGCCTTCCAGGGCTCTGTCCTCAGGCCTATGTTATTCAGTCTGTGGATGTCACCAGTCTAAGGGGATTGGCTAACACATTAGAGGACTAAAGCACAATTCCAAATGACTTCAACAGGCTTGAACATTAAGCCAAAGCCAACAAGATGATGTTCAGCAATGACAGATGTGAGATTCTGCATCTAGGAAAGGTCAAACCCATATGCCTAGAACTGTGGGGGATTCCATCTCATTGGAGCTTTGGTGGATGCCTGCACTGAGCAAGTATTATCATTCCATTCTATCTAATTATTACATATTCTTGTCATCCCAGTTTTTATCCTTTAGAGACACTAAGTTCCAATACAATGCTACCTTTCCATAGGTAGCCAAGGTCTAGCATCTCCAACAATGGCATAAACCCAAATACAAAAGGAAGGGAAAACAAGGAGCAGCTGTTTAAAAGTTCTCCACTCCTGCTTTTTTCCAGACCCATTTTTGTCTTCATAGCTGCATCAATCAAAAAGTAAAGGTATCTCATAAATACTTCCTGAATACAAGAACTGAATACAGACTGAGTATGTGTTGTAAAAATAACTGGTAATTATGTTTCCTTGTCATTTCTTTCTCACATTGGAAGAAGAGGGTAAGGTATGTCTAAAGTTCCATAATAGCCATTGTAATTAGTCATACCACATTCCGACATCTTTGTTAACATTTTTCGGTACTACTCTGCTGTACCTACAGTAGGACAAGACATCTTGAGACTTTCCTCTGGCTTAATTCTTTAGTTCTTGTCCCATTTTCTTGATGAATAGAATTTTCACAGGGTAACATTAATGAAGATCCTGTAAATGTAATTAGAACCTAACCTTTACTACTTTCTTCCTTTTGCCTACATACTATGAAAATCCTCATGTAGAAAACAATAAAAAAATTATATGCCTGGCCAAATTCTAATAGGAAGTTTTAAAAGAAAGTCTGTTACAACAGCACTACGCTAAGGTACTCAGAATCCTGGGACTTGGAACTAGGGAGGCTAGCTTTGATATTCTAGTTCTTAAATGAGAACTAGAAGACATGAATTCAGAGACAACTTTGTCTCTCTCTTTTGCACACCTACACAAACACGAAGCACAGAATAAAGAGTGTGAGAACTATGAAGAGAATGAGGCCATTTATCCTTTCTGCACTTGGAATCTGGACTGTAGGCTAACACAAACGAACAAGAGCAGAATAATAATAACATATTCATTTTCCTGGGCTTGAAATATGCTTAGACATATGCCGAAAATTTGTTAGATACCCATGATTATTTATTTAGAATATTAAATGAAGGCATGTATCATTTTACTATAATAAAACCAACCAGGAGATTACATCTGGACACCAAATATATATGAAGCCACAGCAAGAAAATAGCAATATAATTAACACAACTACCTGGTTGGCACATCACTTTTTCCATCCTAGATTTAGAGAAATGCTATTTGGACTCCACTTTAAAAGTGTCTGTAATAGCTGCCTAGCAGTGCTCAGCTGGCAATTCCTTGACTTCAGCCATGGTTGGCAAGCAAAATCAGCAAATAAATAGCTTTTTTAGGTGTTACAAATCCACCTCTGTGTTATATTAACAGCTGCACAGATTCTATTTCTTCTACTATGGTTTATACCAAAAATCATCACTTGTTTCTCTGGATTTCATTTTTCTGCAGTAAAACCCTCAATTTCACAGACAAAAAAGTGTTAAATCACATTTATCTTGAGCCTTTAATTTGGATAATGTAATTTAAATTCCCCAAAATGTATAACAGGGGGTGAAGAGTAGAATGGGAAAGTATTTTCTACAGTGATCAGTAAGCAGAGGCACACTGGAAACACATTACCAAATTCTGTGGTACGAAAATGTTTTTATTCTCGGTAGGTTTTCCCTTTATCTATCATGTCAATAAATCAAGACCACCAAATTAATGTAGATCAACATGCTAGGTCCAGATTCTATACCCAATTAAGAAAAGAGCAAATTAATTATGATGGGACAGCCAACAACAGCATAGCAGTGTTCTCATACTGTATATTTATATGCAAATTGCATGAAGATCTCTTCATACTGAATATTACGAGCACACTGAATCATCCTCTTCTCAGTAAATGCTTTACTAAGCACCAGGGATGATTTGTTCAGTAAAAGTGCAAGTTGGATTATAATCAGAACTCGTGTTTTATGATCAGTGAAACATCTTGCAACAGTTTACAATTAAGCAACATAATTCAAAAGCAATCTCTTCTAGCTACAGGATTGAATTATGAGGCTGAATAAAATGGACTTTCAGACATAGATTGAACCACCTCTACACAACATGAATATCCAGAAAATTGATCCAAACATGAACATGAATATTTTACGGAATGCAGGATACTGGCCATACAGGGAAAAGTTATTGTATACTGCTAACCACCAAATCTTACAGGTAGCAAATCAAGTGGCACAAGTGATTGTATTTACACACATGCACACAGAGAGAGAGAGAGAGAGAGAGGGAGGGAGGGAGGGAGGGAGGGAGAGAGAGAAAACCATGAGAGTACACGCACATATACTGTATGTTCTCATTTGGGTTCTAATGAAAGCAAGAGCTAAAAACAGATTTTGTAACAATCATATTTACAGGCCATCAGAATGCGGAACTGGTAATACACCCGAATTGTTGAAGTGAGCAATACGGACTCAAGAAGTTGTGACAGCCTTTTTTTCTGAACAGCAGATTTCTCTGTAATACCTTTGTAATGCCTCTGTAGTCCCATAGAAAGTAATATATATCCCATTGTTCACACACCTTAATTCCAGAATGTCCGTTCTTTTTACAGTTCTGGTCAGGCAACCCTAATCACATTGTATTGGTAAAAAATTGCCTCTTATATAGCTGGTCCAGAAAGTGATGTGGCACTGGATAAGGTTATAAGAGAAAAATGTTGGCTGACTGCTTCTCCATCCTAGGATATTATTAGGCAAGGGCAGCCCAGGCAGGAAATGGATTGAAAATTAAGAAGAGATTGGGGGTGTAAAAGAATCCTGTAATCAGAGTATTTTTTTCTTTTACAAAGGAATTATAAGGAAAAGTTAAATAAGCCAGAAACAGGTGAAGAGCAAGATTTAAAAGACACCCATAGGAATCCTCTGGATTTTGGCCTGTCATAAAATTACTATAAATTCTCTCTGGAATTTTGAGAGATAATTTTTTGAGTTATAATAGTGAACTCACATTTCCTCTTGAAAGCTTCAGATTTTAGCTGTGTTCCTTGGATCCTCAAAAGTCAAGTTTCCAAATTGCAAATGCAAAATGTGAATTAAATTAAATGTACTCTGCTCTCTAAAACTCTCCAGAGAGGAGGACCTGAATTTACAACAATTTATGATGGACAGGTACCAGAAATTCAAGACTGTCCATGCTGAATGGGAATAATATGAAACATATGGCAGAATTATTAGAAGAGGCAAATGTAATGAGCAAGAACTGAAGGCAAGCTTCTGTTGACCTCTGCAGAATCAATACTATTAATTATGATTAGCCAATCAGCCAAAAACCAAACTGAATGCAAGCTTTCTGGACTTGGAATCAAAATTAATTGTCTAGTTTTCTAATCTTGAAAACAATAGGGAAATATTGGCAATTTAAGAGGAAAAAAACTGGGCAGCATCAAAATATGCAAATGGTATCCCATGAAAACTTGCAATTTATGGCTCTAGTTTATGTTTAACTCCACATGGAAATAAGAGATAATTCAAATGATGAACTGCTACCAGTGGACTTGACATGTAAAAAAACTTGTATCCATGAGTTACTTGCTGAGTTAGCATTAAATTAAAGCATATCTGGCAAGATTATGAATTAATAACTGCAGGAAAAGGCCAGACAAGACAACTAGGCAAATCTCTTTGGTAAAACAATAGAGTTATGTTGCATTGAAGAGAAAAGCAAAGCCTCCTATTTCATCTTGTTTTTATTGCATCAGTTACCAATATGGTAATATATGTCTTACACTGATTATAGTGGTTCTTTCCAAGGGATCTGGAAGCACTTATTGAGAGGGAAAGTCCAGCTTTAGCGTTTTTTGGTGTTTTTGTTTTTTGGAAAGACTACCTCGATCTGGGACCTTGCAACCTGGATGTTCATCAGGCACTTTGGAAAACAGAAGGTTTTCACATATATGGGGAAGACTTACATGTACAAATTGCAGGCTCTACTCAGAGGACAGTGGTAAAAGGAAGAGTGGATAATGAAGGGGTGTACACTTACTTCCCTCTCCATGCATGATTTGTGTGTGGCTTTCAGACAGTAAGGGGACACTGTGGACAGATGACAAGTGATGGCCTTTAAAATCCTGCTTACAGGGTCACATTAGACAAAGGGACAGCTTTTGAATAACAGCCCCATATTTTTCAAACTCCATACATCTGTACGCTCTTCATATGTCAACTGTCTAACAAGTGAAAATTGTCTCACACTTATCTGAGATTCAGTGTCCGCTGAAGCCACCACATTTAAACAAAGACTGTATATTAGGATTGTTTCATCAAGGCTGTGATACAGCTAGATGTGTTTAGTTTCCCTTTAAGAAAATAACTATACTAGTTTGGGAAAGGAAGGCAAGCTCATAAAGACAAAAGCAAAGCAAAACCAAACCAAACAAAATACCCCACTCTCAAGAGATGCTTGCACTGAAGCACACAGTCATTTTAAAGTTGAATATGATTCTTAACACCAATTAGCAAGTACTTCAAGGATATTTTTATGGCACACAGTCAATCTATCCAAGACATCTGGGCTGGAAAGCTTCAGTGCAAACTGGTGTCATTCCCATTCACACAGCTAATAACAGCTGGCATACCAGAGGGATGTGAAGGCTCCCCGTGTAGCTGGCTTTTTATGGTTCTGATGATAGGAAAAACAAACAAATAAAAACCACCTTTTATTTGTCAGGCAATTATCTCCCCTACTTTTCTCTGAAAGGCGTTTGATTCTCCTTGCAAAGGAAAGGCATATTATATCAAGCAAGAATGAAACAAGAGTGAAACCTGCATTCATTTATTCATTATTCATTAATATATTATTCATTAACATATTACATTACAGATCTTGTTCTATTATTATTATTTAGATTTAATATAGCCATCCACTTTTAAGATACAGTAGATTGAATAATCTATCTCAAAAGAAACATGCCACTGAGAAGCAAGTAATATTATGTCTCTCATTATGATAATGATTACTGAATGTACAGAGGTGCTTGAAAGTTTGTGAAGCCTTTTAATTTTTTTCAATATTTCTGCATAAATATGACGTAAAACATGATCTGTTCTCTACACAAGTCCTAAAACTAGATAAAGAGAACTCAACTAACAAATGAGTCAAAAATATACTTGTGGCTGAAACTTGGCTTACTTAAAGAAACCAAATCACTTTGAAGATACATCTGTATGGGGTGGGGGGATACCTCATTTATACATTGGGGAAAATGATTCAAGGCTACATATTTGTGTGCAGCAAAATTATGTGAACCTCTGGGATGATCAATTCATTTGAAGGAGAAATTAGAGTCAGGTGTTTCAATCAATGGGATGATAATGAGATGTTAGTGTGGAAGGTCCTGTCTTATTTAAAGAATTCTGAGTATTCACTATCAAAGTCTGATCTTTACAATACAGGTATGTGGAAGTGTGTCAAACAAAGGAGATTCCTGTGGACCCAGAAAAACAGTTGTTGATACTTACCAGGCTAGAAAAGGTTACAAAACTATTTCCAAATTATCTGAGCTCCACCAGTCCACTGTCAGGCAAACCATGGACAAATGGAGGTAATTCAGCACCACTGTTATCCTTCCCAGGAATGGTCAACCAACCAAGATCACACACCAAGGTGTGTAATACAAGTGGTCTCAAAGAAGCCCAGGGCAACGTCTTAGGAACTAAAGGCCTTTCTTGCATTGGCAAATGTCAGTGTTCATGAAACCACCATCAGGAGAACACTGAACAACAATGGTGTGCATGGCAGGGTTGCAAGGAGAGAGCCACTATTCTCCACAAAGAATATTGTTGCCCATCTACAGTTTGCTAAAGACCATGTGGATAAGTCAGAATGCTATTGGAATAATGTTCTCTGGATGTCTAAGGTAGTAACAGGGAAATCAATATGATATGAGATAGTTAAAAATGTGCAGAAGAAATAAGACAGTGGTTAAAAAAATAGAGCCAGTTTGGTGTAATGGTTAAAGCATCAGGCTAGAAACCAGGAGAGTGTCAGTTCTAGTCCCGCTTTAGGCTTTGTGCAATGGCAGACCATTGGAAGAGGCAAAAACCTCGCCAAGAAAACTGCAGGGACTTGTCCAGGCAATCTCTGAGAATCAGGCACCATTGAACAGATTTTTTAAAAAAATACAGCATAGAAAGAATAGATTTATTTTTCTTAATAATAATTCAAGGCAAATGTCACATATAATATATGTAGAAACTGTCACTATCTTCATGCAATCTGTGTTGCCAAAAGTTTTGACTGCATGCTATCATTTCTTTCCCTTCTTCCTGCCCTCAGTAATGAAACCCTGGAGCAGGTTTTTTTTCCCCTATAAAGTCTGAAAGAAACATTAACATTAAAAAAAAGGATTCCCAGCCTGGAAATGTTTCCAAAAAACTAATTATTCTCTGCTACAATGGGTGCACCATTGGAAGACCTGAAGGACAAGGTTAGGGTAGAATGTCATGGAGAAAATCTATCTGTGTGGTTGTTTAATGTCCATACCAACTTAATTGCACATAATCAATCACCTCCACTTTGGTATGTATGCATGTATGTACTGTATGTACTATCATTTTTATGCTGCCTGATCTCATCATTCTAGCAAGTCAAACGTACAGAATTATTTTCAAAAATAAAAATGACCTGTTCGTGTTTTTTCTTAGATTCATGAAGTTCACCAGCAGTCACTGTCAAATTTATTTGTTTTGAATTTTAGTCTATATAAGATATTTATAAGATCCCTAAGTATTATAAAGAAAGATGTAGAAATAATACGATTTTCCAGTTTACTGTGCAAATTGATATTAATTTATAGTAGGTTTCAAAAAGGAAGGAAGTATTATTGAATGTTTAAAATGTGTGGAATTCCTATCAATGTATGCCAACAGCTGTAGTTTAAATTAATAATAAAAAACAGATCAACTTCCCCTCTAGATGTTTTGATCTCTGAGTCCCACCAGTTCCAACTTTCAGGACAATGAATCAGGATTGGAGGAGCTCTAGGTAGGGAAGCATAAGAAATTCAATCAGTTTGCATTTTGATGTGTATTTCCAGTTCAAAACATATACACAATAATGCACTGATATGATATATGCTTTCCTGGACTTTGAGGTGCAGCTTGCATTTTGACAAAATGCATGTATAAAGGAGCCATGTTTATATAGCTAGAGAAATTGTGCATAAAACCATGTGATATTAAGAAAAGAGTTCTTGAAAAAAATGAATGTTAAAAAGGGGTTGAAATGTGAGAAATAGGTTGAAATATGAGAAATTAGTTTAAGTTATGAGAAGCTACATGAAACAGGGATGGACAGATTGACCTATTCTTAATTTTAGACAGTATCATCTAAAAGGCTGAGGAAAGTTCATTAGATTAATTAGTAGAGGGCAGCTCTATCAGCAAAATTCTTATGTAGTGCATCAGCAGAAAAATCAGCTTTTAAGTGCTTGACAACTGATATTTATAGGTAATGAATCGCCCAAAGCCAGTCCATGACAGGGTAAGGATTTTATCCCAAAGTAGATCTAGAGAAAATAAATAGCATAGGAGCATTGTGGCAACCTCTGTAAGATGCAGTTATTTTCCTCTTTAGAAATATATATTTGATACTACTCTCCCAGCCTTCCAGAAACTGGCGAAGACCTGGCTGTGCCATCTTGCTTGGGGCACGAGGAAGGGTAATCAATCCTGGGGATGGTTAGCGCCTTGAAGAGGCTCCAATGCATTAAATGAATTTAACTTAAGAACATTTTAACATCTCTGTCTTGGATTTTATATTTATATTTTTATGTAAGAATATTGTTTTTATTGTATTTTAATCTTTATTTATTCCAGTTTTATTGTAAACCACCCAGAGTTGCTCTTTGAGTGAGATGGGTGGTGATGAAATTTGAAATATAAATTAAATAAATAAATAAATGCTGCCTGATTTGCTTGGAATTTTCATATGCTAGTGGTTGCACTGGTAAGAAATATCAGTATGTTGATTTGTATTACTAACATTTGGGATGAGTAAGATGAAAGAGATTATATCCATATTCAATGTGATTTACAAATGTACAAATGGATGGATGTTTGTATACATATCAGGAATGTTTGCAGCTGGTAACTACTCCCTACATACTCTTGTGGTTTATGAACTGAACTGATAGCTGTTTACTAATACGTGAACAGCAGGGTAGCTTTGCTCTCCTATAGTGACCGATATACTACATTAAGTGAGTATATGAATGCTAACATACTGTAATCTGGGCTCAAATGCAAATTCAACTCTTTTTCTCTCTTGTTCCCAATCCTTGTAACCAATGTGGAGGAAAGACTTTTGGGCATATAGAATTAGAGTCATCTGAAAGACAACAGTTTAGCAATCAGACTACATCACTACATAGAAATTATTCTCATAGTATTCAGCCTGCTAAAGAATACAAAGGTACAGAAAAAAAGAAAGAAAAATATTATATCTGTTCCCAATCATAGATGATCTGCTGTCCCCAATTTTCAGCATAAGGAAATACATTTATAATATTGGAGAACCTCCATTTTTTATTTATGTGGACTATTTTTAGAGAGAGATTCATATTACTCTGCTACACACACACAAAAGCAGTCTTGTGGCATGTCAAAAACATTTATATCAATATGTGAGCATTCATAGATTGCTGTCTACCTCATTGAAAGGTGCCAGGTTGGATAAGGAGGATGGGTACCTATACGTAAAAAGTTTCACAGTGAGAGCAAGGAACTCCTTTAATAAGATTACTATAAATCCTTTTCAGTTTAATTTGTTACAGCTCTGCATCTGATCAAAAGTAAATCACACAAAATGAGCTTATTGGACTTTCCAAGTTGGACTACTTTCACAATTTTTAAAAGAAAAAAAAAAGCTCTGCTTAATGAAGAAATATGGCAGATCTGTCTCTTTGCTGGTTAAATATATAAAACCATGAAAATTAAACTGAAATGACAGATCTATATTTTATCAACATTGGTTATCTTTTAAATGCAGCAAGAGAAAAAATAAATAAAATCCCTCTTTTTTCTTATGGCTTCATTATAAGCTGGGAATGGGAGAATTTCTTTACTAGCCCCTATTTGTTTTCCTCGGTTATTTCTCTTTCTTAATAGTTATTCATTAATTGCACTATGATAAGATCCTCACTACTTTGAAACATTTCCCCACTGGCCTCCATTCTATTAAGGACCCTGCCTGCCTGCCAAGAGCATAAAATTAAAAATCAAAGCACTACCTCAGAAAGGTTTAACATGTGCCACACCGAAAATGTTTTTCAAGCTTACAGCCTTGTAATTGCACCTCCAGCTTAACTGTACAATCTTCCCCAGTGTTTTGAAATGTTTTCCTTTGAAATCCAAGTGAGCCAAGAGCAGAGTTCTTGTTTAACACTATGATTTACATTCCATGTATGTCAAAATCCTGTGGGCCTTCACAGGCCTTTCCCACTGTTTGATTCTGGTCCCACAGGTAGTGCATTCTGGACTGTTCTGTCACTCAAGAGTATGTAAAGAAGCAGCATGTGGACATATTGTTAGCGTTGAGTGGGATGGTTATGTGTCTGTATAAGAAGAACACCAACATTGCTATATCTTTGTTCTATTTAATAGTTTTATGAAAACATCACACCCATTTTGTCCCTTCTAATCCTATTGATTTTACTCATTGGGGACCTTCTTTTCTTCAGAAAAGCAAAGTCTTGTAGCCCCCAACTCCAGCCCACTAACTATAAAGTGTGGGGGAAAAAACAAGAACAAGCATCACAGACATTCAGGCGTACAGTACTGGTAAATCCTATAAATCAGTCCTCCGCAGTTAAATCATATCTCTTTGAGGCAGTGAATACTTGATTGCCTATCGGAGACCACTCTCAAAATGCTAGTGTGGATAGAAGAAAACATACAAAACAAATGATGGAGAAAAAGATGATCAGACCAAATTGTGCTTTAAACATCACAACAGAGTCAAAATTGGCTGGGCACAAAGAGGGTAGAAATAAATGCAATTACGTTTGAGTCTATTTAAGACATTATTTCTTTTTACATTACTGTCCAAATTAGTTTTCTCTGTGTTCCAGAAATCCCCACACCCACCTAGTGCAACCTTCACAAAGACCATTCATTTGTTGAAAATATTCTTACTCAAAAGAGCTCTTCAGCCTAAAGCAAAACACAGTGGTTGCAGATTTCCATACAAGTGAAGAACTAGCTATTTCTCCATCGTGTTTCAGAGTTCCCATGGATGCAATTACCAAGGATATTATCAGTCAAACCTACAGATGTCTTAAAAGGACAATACTGCATGTTAAGAGATGTGGCAAAATGCTCAGATCTCTTTTCACTGCTTTTTTTTAAATTGAAGCAAATATACTAAGGATAAGAAAAGGAAACAGAACAATTTTTACTGAGTCACCAAAATAGATTTAATTCCACAGAGAGTTCCATGTAATTCATCAAATTCAGTTCCCAAACCTTTTCAGGAGCACCTATTGTATTTGATTTAGATTATTAGATTGGACTGGACTGGATTGGATTAGATAGTACATAACCTTGATTAAATGATGCAGATATGTATTATAATTAATGAAATCTGGTAAATTTAAAAATAAATAATTGAACTCGTTTCATATGAAACCAGGTTGGAACTTGTTACCAGTTTTACAAAACATATTCAGTAGAAAGCAATTTTCTATCAATAATCTAATCCTATTAATTATACTATTTTTAAAAAGCAGTGAAAAAAAACAACACACCTTAGATTTTGAGGCATTTTTTAAACAGCTGATCGTTTATTTCCAATCCTTTTTTTATCCTGCACCTTGGCAGTTCCTAGTAAAGGCTGTTCCCCCCTTTTGCCTGTGTTTTCTCCATATTGTCCTACTGCTCTTTTCACAGTTCTAGCCCTTATTCCCAATACGGATGTGCTGTCTTCTCAGAACACTGGCTTATGGTTTCTTAAATTCATGACTCTATGTGCACTTGTCCTAACCTATTCTATTTATTGTGCCTGTCCCAAAAATGTTCCTTCTACTTTGCAGTTTAGTAGATGGAGACAACACTAATGTATACCAACTACACATTCTTTAATGTGTAATGGTGATGTGTGTACATGCATGTACTTATGTACGCATGTAGAAAATGTGAATGTGCGTCAGTTATGATTTTATAAAAAAAAAGGGATGGATTTTCTTCCACCCTGACCTAATATGGTTAAAATGTCTTCAGACAGATATTATATTGTAGATATCAGAACTATACCTAAAAGACTATGCCACTATGGTTGAATGAACATTACATTTGGCATGGACCCCAAGGACATTTGCGCATAAATCATAGTCCAGAGATAGCTAGCATTGTCCTTCAGAGCCAAGTGGCCATCTGTAAAACAGCAAAAATAATTACCAGCTTGAAGTGATAGATTCTATAAATAATATACAAGCAACCAGGGAGAATTCTAGCACTACAAACAATCAAGGATACTTTTGAAAATGTGTGCCTTTCTAGTGTGAAATGATGGACTGGATAGAACTATTGAAATCTGTAAGGTAGGCAAACTAAGATATATTCAATCACTATTTGTGGATTTTTTTTCTCTACTTCCCACATTTTACTAAAAAATGGATATATGGAGAATTATGGAGATGGTAAGGTTTACTGGAATAAAGAGTGCCCTTTTAACAGAATGTTCATATTCTCATTTTGTGTGCCTGCAATTTCTCAGTAAATGTAATAAGTATCAAATGCTACAACAATATCAGCAAGTATCACTAATGCCCAATCAATGTTTAATGAAAAAACCATTCTCAGGATTGAATAAAATAAGCATAAAACCATTACATTATAAGAGGAAGAAACATAATATTTAGATCTAAAATATTAAATACACACTGTGCTGATAACAGCTGTAACACTATTTAGTTATGGGACAACTGACTCTTTCTTAATAACCAAAAACACAGGGATAAGAAAGTCTTTTTCAAGATCATGGTTTTATCACACTATTTCTCAACAAAGGGCTCAAGGTTATTTTCCCTGGATTAGAGATTAAAAGCACACCTTGCATTTACACTGGAAAAATTAACTATATGATCCCCGAGACTAGACAATCTGTTCAGATGTACACAAATTATGTGTTGTTAGTGTTGATACAATTTGTCATGCTGATCATTCTGCAGAAAGAAAGAATGGAACAGGATGCATCTTAAACATGATGGAGGAAAAAGAGGAACAAGGACAGAGAGGACAAAAAGCATAAAGCACAAGGATTTCAAGAAGACTATAAATAAGAAAATAAAGGGTGAATTCCTATGATAGTGGTGTTGTGGAATTTTTAGCTATTTTTCCCAAATAGGAGCAGACCAGAAAGCAAAGTCAGTTGACTGTCCATAATACCCATGAACAGGATTTCAATACAAGCAACATTGAATACCCTATTCTATGTATACCAAACCCCCAACACTCAACCTCATTTTATGAGGATGTACAATGTACAGGTAGTCCTCACTTAATGACCATTAATTTAGTGATGGTTTGGACGTACAGTGCTGCTGAAAAACTGACCTACAACTGGTCCTCACACTTATGACAGTTGCAGCATCCCCGCAGTCACATGATCATGATTTGGGTGCTCGGCAACTGATTTGCATTTATGACCATTGCAGCGTTCCGTGGTCACACGACTGCCATTTTCAACCTTCCTTACTGGCTTCTGGCAAGCAAAATCAATGGGGAACCATGTGATTTACTTAACGACTACATGGTTCACTTAACACCTGCAGTGATTCACTTGACAATGCCACAAAAAGGTCATAAAATCGGGTCAGATTTGCTTAATGACCACTTTGCTTAGCAACCAAAATTCTGGTCCCACTTGTGGTCATTAAGCAAGGACTACCTATAAATTAAAATGGCAAACTATCAAATATATTAAGTTCCTTCAGGAATTGGCCAAAGCCTCCTCTTCACCTGCTGCTTCTTCTCCATCTTATGGGATGTCTATGTATATGAATGTGGTGATGTGGGAGGGGAAAAATTAGACCATAGCCTCCAATGGTGCAATAGCAGGAAAAGCAGAACCATAAAAAATGAGTTGGATGGTGGCGGTGCTGGTAAATATCATATCTATTGTGGAGCCTTTCCCTTATCACAGCAGGTCTAGTATAGTTTCAATTTTAGTCAAAAGTGTTGCTTGACATTTTTAATACTCAGAATGACTTGAAACCAGATTATTTGGATGACTCTTTTCTTTTAGCTCCTATACTAAGTTACCACAATATCTGTAGACAGGATGGCTTTTTCACTGGTTGTACCTTGGCTATAGAATGGCCTCTTCAAGATAGATCAAGACTTCCAGTAGGAATATGGCCGACTGAACAGCTGTTTCTGCGAGCTCCACAGAACTGACAGCGGAGGCTGTTTTTTGGGGCTTGGGCAGGCTTTTTCCTGAAGCCCAAGAGAGCTTTCATGATAAAGAAAATGCTCAGAATCATCCCATCTGTTCTCCAAAATGCTGTCTTGCTGCCAGAGAATTGCAGCCAGTGTTTGTGATGATCCGGTAAGAGATGACAGGAGGCGGGGACATCCCCATTTCCATGGCACACTGTAGCCTTAAAGGGACATCAGGTTGAGCCACTCCATTTCTAAATCACCCAATTTATATACTTTTTAAAGTTTATGTACCCTAAGAGAGGCTTTCTACATCAAGAAGAAGCGGACTCTCTTGGTGCTTATTGTTATTTGTGGATTAAATTTTTAAAATCTCTTTAAGTTTTGGCTTGTTTTCCCATTTAAATGTTAAGGAGAAGTGAGAATAAATAATTGCCTCCCTGTTATTATCTTTGTACAGAATTTGAAGGATTTGATATTTTCCTACACATTGAATCTGCTGTTTTGAATCTCCAGTCTTCTGTTCACTTTCCCTGAGAGCTGCTTGTTAGCACACTTTCTCTTGTCTCAATTTCATTCGGAAACTTTCTATTAATTCATTACTCCTACCTGCACAGGTCAAGTATCTAGGGGGCATCATAATCTGCTGCCTGACACATGGAGGATTTCAAGGCGATTTTCTCAGAGTTCCATTGTGAACTTAAGCAGACCTGCAAACAGATTTTGTCAGATTCCTGCCAAGCTATTTTTTAAGATATTTGGGACATTGTGGAAAATATCTGCTTTAAAATGTGTCATCTGGCTGAGAATGTTATGGAAGAAGCTGCAGACTTTAACAAAGATAGAGACATTTCTACTGACTGTGAGACTGAAGTCTTTGTTGAAATGCCAGGTGAAGAGTTTATTTTGGTGCTGAAGGGGTTAAAGGGACAGCCTGAATTGCAAATCACAAACAGAGTTGTGTTTCTGAGGGAATGTTATGGGAAAGAAGAAGCCCTGTTCTGTGGGAGGTTCTTTGCTGAGAAGTCTGAGTTTTTAAGGGGGACAGTTGGGCTGTTTTATTTCTGTATGAAAAATGCCTTGTGGGTAATATGGAGATATGTAAATGTCTTGGTATATTTTGAAGTGGGGTAAAATTTTAAGAATATTTAATGGGATTGAAAATGAGGCTTTTATGATTTCATTTCTCTTTAATGGTTTGGATTAAGATTTACTGGATTCTTTTAAAGATTTGTTTGATCTTTAAGATTTATAAGGTATCTATAGGGTATAATAATTATTGTTTGGTTTTTAGGTTTAATAGGGTTAAGATTGTTGTAGTATGATTAATTATAAAAATAGACAACTTACATGAGAGCCAGTTTGGTCTAGTAGTTAAGGTGCTGGGCTAGGAACCAGGGGTCTGTGAGTTCTAGTCCTGCCTTAGGCATGAAAGCCAGCTGGGTGACCTTGGGCTAGTCCCTCTCTCTCAGCCCAACCCACCTCACAGGGTTGTTGTGGGGAAAAGAGGAGGAGGAGGAAGGTATATTCACCACCTTGAGTTATTTATAAAAATAATAAAGGCAGGATAGGAAATTAATAATAATGTTTTTATAATTTGATTTTTATTATAGTAGACAGAAATATATAGAATAGTGGTAGGAAGGAAATAATTAAATAAATGTTTTTGGGGGAGGGAAGTTAAGAGATTTATATACTTTTTTTTAATATAAGGGGAAGAACAATTATATTTTGTGATTTATATATGTGCTAATGGAATGATTTATAGAAATAATGCAATCTTGGTTTGCTATAGAGTAAGAGATTGAATATGAAATTGCTGTATATTCTTGTTGTTGAAAGTCAGAAGTCACTTCTTTCTGTAATCTTTGAAAATTCTTTTTTTGTGTGTTTTACACTTTTTCAGTTTTTTTCTTTTTGTAGTTTTTTGCTTTTTTTGTAGTTTTTATCTTTGTTTCAAACTTAATAAAACACTTATTAAAAAAAAAAAAGAATGGCCTCTTCAAAAACGTTCACCTGGTATCACCTTTATGGAAAGGCAGTCGGTACCAGATGAAAGCCTTTTATTCACACAGGTCTGTTCAAATAATTGATGGTTCTATACTCTGGCCTTTATGTTTGGTGTTTTTACATCAGCAGTAGTTTTACTTCTTCCTCTATCAGAAATGGCATTTTATATGGCTTGCTGTTATTTTGACATTGTATTTTAATACCACATTATAACAGGAAATCAGTTCAACATTACTTTTTACTGTTTTAATATTGCCTGTTTTTCTTTTATTTTTTCGGTGAGCTGCCAGAAAACGTTGTGTAGCGGAGAGCAACAACTCTTCCAGCACCTATCCTTTTTGATGGAGCAGCTTGCAAAGGATCCTTGGCGGTTTTATAGCAGCCACAACACACTCTCAGACAGACAAAATGGAGGCACATGGACTCCCCAGGTTTATTTATTTGAAAGTAAAAGGGCCTGTCTGCCAAGCCCCTGCTGACTGAGCCAATACCTATCTTTTGCCTCTTAGTTTTCATTGATCTAAAGCCTGGTGATGTGACTAAAGCAAAAAAAAATAAAAATCCCATGGAATCTATCAGAAAACACATTTCAGATCACAGGACCAAATGGTAAGCAGGTTGTTTATTCTGAACCATCATAAGAGATAAACAAGGAAAGCAGGTATATATCTTAAAATAACACTGAAGTTGAAAAGCTTGTTAATCAATGATAAAGTCTCAGTAAAAACCTTTAAAAATGTGGATAAAATATGTTATTGATAAGTCTTCAAAAATGCAGGGGAGTTGCCTGCAGTTCTGTGTTCAACCAACATATGAGTGAGAGAAAATGGGAAGCTACAAGTTTCTGAAGACCACAAACTGTGTGAAACTGCATGCTTCCTTAGCAATAAAAAGGAGCTATAGCACTTCTTTATACTAGTAATACATTTTATTAAGCACATACAAGTATTTTAATCCTGATTTAAATCTTACTAAGATTTAAGCAACTTTTGTTTGAAGGATTAGAGTAACTTCCAGTCCCAAAATATTTATGAAAATACTGTGTTCCACCTCTCTCCTTCAGAGGATATTCTAATACCATAATTCCAAAAAATCAAGCTAGAGTAAACTTACATCCCTAGTGGATTGTCAAGCAGTTAAAAATATCTCTTCTTCATCATCTTTGTTCTGTATTACTTTCATTCCTCACAGTGAATTTACTATGGAATGAGGAGAGTAAAACAAAATCAGAGCAGAAAACCCTATATTGTACAGCAGATAGTGTTGCATTGTGAGCAACAAAATCTGAATTCAGATCCCATTGATCTAGAAAATTAATGTCCAGATATTGGTCAAATAACTACATCTCAGTCTAGTCTACATGCAGGTTTACTGGTTGGATAAAAGGAAGAGTAGGGACTTGGGGGTCCTCTTGGACTCACGACTCCTGCTCGAAGAGCAGGTGGCAGTCGTGGCCAGGAGGGCCTTTGCGCAACTTCGTGTTGTGCGCCAGTTACACCCTTTCCTGGACCGAGAGGCCCTCCGAACAGTCACTCATGCCCTGGTCATCTCCCATATAGATTACTGTAATGCACTCTATATGGGGCTACCCTTGAAGAATATCCAGAAACTACAGCTGGTCCAGAATGCAGCCGCGTGGACAATCTTGGGTGCTCCAAGATTTGCACACATAACACCTCTGTTGCGTGAGCTCCACTGGGTCCCAGTTTGCTTCCGGGTCCAATTCAAGGTGTTGGTTATCACCTTTAAAGCCCTACATGGCATGGGACCAGGATATCTGAGGGACCGTCTCATCCCTATTACATCGACCCGCCCCATCCGGTCATGCATGTTATGGGCCCCATCTATAAAAGAATTCCATCTAGTGGGGTCTCGGAAGCGTGCCTTCTCTGCTGTAGCTTCCGCCCTTTGGAACATCCTTCCCCCAGAGGTGAGACAAGCCCCCTCGCTCCTGGACTTCTGCAAAAGATTAAAGACCTGGTTTTGTAGGCAGCTTGGAATGGGAGGGCAAACAATTATACCTGGGGATGGCTAGCGCCATGAAGTGATTCGGAGGGACCTACCACACTGAAGGACTGATTAAGATCCTTTCGCCATGTAGATTTTATTATATATATATATATACATACATACATACATACATACATACATACATACATATATATATAGTATTTTGTAACGTAATGGTTTTATATTTTAATCTTGCTTTATTGTAAGCTGCCCAGAGTCCCCCCATAGGGGAGAGATGGGTGGTGAATACATTTATTAAATAAATAAATAAATAAATAAATAAATAAATAAATAAATAAATAAATAAGAGTAGGATAAAAATGTGAGAAGTATGCTTTTAAAAATTGCTTATCAAACAAAAGAACATATTGAAATATAATTCCTCTCTCTTAAAGGAAAAGAACAGCATATCCAACCTTACAATGTCATAATTTAAAGCTAGACTTCATTTTGGTTAAGAAATATCATTAGTTTTCTAAAAATCCTTAAAACTAGTAACAAATAGGTAGATATGCTGCTAATACTTTTAATAAATATACTTCAAAATGTTCAGATCAACATTTTACTGATGCTCATAAAATTTCTTCTGACTTTTGTTAGGAAGTTTGGAATGTTGTCACTCTCAATACGTAAAGAAGTAGCAGAAAGTATGCTTTTAGGACTGCATTAAGAGTTCCTCATTAGGATCTTTTATAAAGATTCATAGAAGTTGTCAACACTATTTGTACTCCTAAATATCCTGCAGGGAGTAATCAGTAATCAACATACCCCAAAAGTAGAGTACAGTAAGATAGGAAATTTAAGTAACCTATAATGAGAATGAAACTGGATTGAAATACAATCATGATGATTTTCATGATAGGACACCAAATAACTATTAACTATAAATGAAGGAAGGTGCAAATTCCTTGGGGGAGGAGGTAAGGCTGTTTCAGAAGGAACCATGTTACCTTTTATTCCCAGGGGAGAGGTGTAACCAATTCAGAACCTCCCTTGAGAAATGTATTTCACTTTGGAGCCTCTTTTAAACTAAGTCTGACGTTCTTTCATACGGTCTCCTAACAGCAGAGTTATTTTTCAGGCAGCTATGAAGAATGCGTGCTGATACTTTTGGCTGAATTATTTGCAAGGTTTCATATCTCACCTTTGGCTCATTGTATCAACAAAGCTGAATGCTTAGGACGTTTTCACAGTTATGTACAGAAGACATTCTGCACTAGTTGCTCAGTGTTATGGTTCTTTTTTTTTCCTGCAGTACTCAGAAGAACATTTTTAGTAGCTGTTCTTTTGTAATAAAAAGATCTCTTCGAGCCGTGATGGTGCACCTGCACACCAGCATGAGAATCTCCTGAGACAAGGAAAAGGATTTCTAAAAAGGTGCAGTGATAACAGTTCCCATCCACCCACTCCTCAAAAAACAATGATACAATCACTGTCCTTTGAACATAGAGATAGACAGAAAATTGTTGTTTATGGACTGGTGAGCACAGAGGTTATTATACTGAAGAAGGTTCACAAAATATGCTAAGCCGTACTGTGCTTTGAATTTAGGTTAATGTGATGTGTGAACCCAATTGCTGCAGTTTTCTAACCATAGTTAGCAGTATGTATAAATCAGGCAACCATGGCTTCTTTAACTGGAATACACCTTAGCATTACACAGAGTTTTGGAGGCAAGAGGTTAGCTGCTAGTTTCTTTTGAAGACTTTTCTTGTTCTTGGTGCACAGGTTCAGTACAAAACCAGGGATGGATGAATCAGACTTTAACATATTGGGAGTATTTGCAGAGGTAGTGAGAGAGAGATAGAATGTAGCCTTAGTATCCAGGGTTCACGTTTATTGAGATAGCCAGTTACACTCATCTAGCTTTTGAAATTCTGTTATGGGATCAAAGCTGTCCTTGTGCATGGTTTCCTTCTTCCAGAAAATCTGCAGAAGCCTCTCAGCATAGATAGAGAGTTGCAGTCCAATCCATTTCCAAAGCATTTTTTACAGTATATTCCCCTTCATCAGTGCTCCACTGACAGAAGATAAAATGTTTATTACATTCAAGAAAGGTCTTCCTAGGGTCCTTTACTTAACACACACACACATACTCTTGTGTCTTCTTAATTCTTAAATGTGTTTATAACCAACTTAAGTTGTAAAATAATCTCTCTTTTTCTGTCTATCTCATCCCTTAGTGGAATTTGTTGATTTTATTTTCTTCTGTCCTATGTGCAATAAAAATACTAACAGCATTTATATGTAGCACATTTTTACTATTTCAAGTATTTTGTTAATTTTGTCAATTCAAAGATGATCTAATTGTATTTTCCTATGATCTCCTCACATCGTCTATGAAAGTTGTCCACTGCTTGGCTGAGTAAATACACAATACTTTTGAATGAATAAGGAAATGGTCATTTGATTGGTTACCCACACTCCAACAGCAGAGCTCAGCACATAAATGGGCATACAGCTGTGATCCAGGACTGTGATTAAGAAGAGGCTGTTTCATTATGCGCTCAGTAGCAAAACACATCCACTTGTTCACAAAGGCAAAGGGTCATTTACTGGCTTCTCGTACCGCTACGAGAAACAGAGGGAAATATTATTTGCAGTTCATTTGGTATTTTTAAAATGCTCAATTTTTCTCACACACAAAAGCCTGCCCCCATGCCCCACCATTTCTTTAACATGAACAGACTTATATCAGGGTTTGACTTAAAATCTTAATAATCCTCCTTGAGCTGTGCCAAAAAGAGTGTGAATTCTAGTTACAGGTAAGCCAAATGTTTCTTAGAAAGGAGGTTGAAAGACAGCATTATCGTGGCAAAAATAGTCAAATAGGTTGTGTATGCTAGGAGACCTACGAGAATTGTTGCAATTAAAGTTTCATTATCTGTTCCATTATAGAACTGGTTTCTAAGCAGGCTTAACACCATGCTAAAAAAATGGCTTTTGTGCTAATGGTTACCATTTATGCTTTTTGTAGGTGTCAAAAGTGCTTTGATTTCAATCCTGCTTTTAATACTAGGCAGCAGTTCAACTTAAATACAGTATGATTGGGGTCCTGATGGCCTGAATTCCTATTATTTTGCATTTTTAAATAAGATGGCTTGGCTGAACACAGATTGGCTCTTAGGGGAAAAAAGGAACAATTTATACTCTTAGAACTCAGGGACAAGAATATATAAATTGAAATGGGAAAGTACGCATGCAACAGATTCAGCTGTGAATAGCTGAGCTGTTTTTTCCACACACACACAAAACTTAAATTAGGTGCCCAAACTTTTTCCAGTTGCTGTTTCTATGCAATGCAGCTGCATTTACCAATTAAAAATATTTACAATTGGTAGGCATAAATCCTTTTTGTTATTAAATATCAGATTTTTTAAAAATGTGAATATACATTTAGACACAGTAATCCAAAAGTAATACAGGGAATGAGTTTCACTCAACATCAATACTAAATAATGCTGTCTCAGGCCTAGGAATCATGTGATCACAATAGGCCAGGCTTTCCTATCTGGGTGCCCTCCAAGCATGATGATGATGATGATGATGATGATGATGATGATGATGATGATGATGATGATGATGATCTGGACTTCAACTCTCAGAATTCCCCATTTAGCATTGACATTTCTGAGAATTCTGGGATTTTAAGGCCACTTTCCTGGAGGATATCAAGATTGGAGAAGGTTGTAGAGGGTGGAAATCACTTTTCCTAATCCCCAATTTTAAAAGATTCTAAGGATAATGAAGCAACATATTAAAATTAGTAGGCTTATGATTAAATTGAAAAATGACACCTTTTTTGGCCCTGGATAAGATATTGTGTGATGCCACTCCCCCTTTTTTTTTCTGAGAGTTCACCTCCAGTTAATTTATCTTCCTCTCAAATCTGGCTCTCTCACTCTCCCAACTTCCTTTCTCTTTCTCCAGAGAACATCTAGAGGAGAGAAATGACAGGTGAGGAAAGGTCAGGAGGAACCACCACTTATTTATATTTTTCTAAAAAACAATTAGAGACTTTTGGTTTACTTTTAAGGACTGCCATTCTCTGAGCTTCAGGGGGTTGTGTGCCTCAGACTTGGTTCTTAGAGCACAGATGTGCAGCTTTTTTCTGCCATGGTCTGGCCTTAGCCATTGGATGTTGTGCCAAGGGCCACATCCCAAAAGTAGGAGGGACCAGAACAAAGAAATGGGCAGGAGCATAGCAAAAACTAAAATTGATTTCATGGTGATATCCTTAATTCATGAAGTAGAGTTAATATCATTTCTCCCCTATTTGAGTTTTTGCCTTCTTCATATTAAAAAAGTACCAGCCAGTGGTATATCTTTGAGGGCCTCGAGGGGCTTTCCCTAGGCATTATGGGACTACACATAGTTTCTCAGGTTATTAAAGACATCCTTGCTTTAGACCCCTAATGGACAGATTTTTGAACCCCTTGAATTCCTTTGCTCCACTGCATTAACCCATTGCTCAGAAAAGGGATGCGGAAGAAATTTCATTTCAAGAACATGGGTGTAAGGTATATGATGCGGCGTAAAGAACCACTCCATAAAACCCAAAAGCATTCCTCTGAACCTCCACTTCTTTGTCATGATATTGAACTTTTCATCCTGTGTGTGACTCCAGCTCTCATACAACCTTTCTGGAAGGATCCCTGCTTTCTGCTCAGTTGGAAAAGATACACATTTGCAGAGACTTCTGTTTTTCCCTCCTTCCTGGCCTATCATATCTGATGGATGTTTTAACTAGCATGAAGTAACCCAACTTCTAAAACTCCCTCTCTCCCCTTGCATTCTGAGCTGTCACTTCTGTGAAATTTCATGCTGTTTTATCTAGCACTCTAAAACAAAGGAGAACAATGTCACAATCTGCAGTTATAAATCTGATGTATTTATAAGAGTGGTATGGTAATTGGCTGAAATATCCACCCAGAGCTCTCAAGTACACCCTCTTCTCATGTAGAGACCACAAACCATTCTTTAAATCAGAAGCGAAATGGTTGCTGAGCAAAATGGTTACTATGAGAACATGTGACTGAGAGCGAGAGAGACACTGTGAAGATCACTGGTTGCTGCTGCCTCATTCAGATAAAATTCTCTCATGAAGTTACACCAGCATTACTTTCACTCCAGCATGTATTGTAGTCAGGTGCAGAAATTTGGGTGTTAGTGCGCCCATTGGTCGGAAATTGATTTTTTTATTACTGTCGTATTTGCGAACAGTCACTAAATGAGGAGTGGCTGTAACTCATATTGTTTTTCTAGAGCTATGCATCGCAGCACTTCACTCTATCAGATGGGCAAACTGAAGCAGCCCAGTGCTTTCCCCCAATTCTCCAGCCTGAAGGTTCACTTAACAAGTGTATTTATTTATTTATTTATTTATTAAATAAATGTATATGGCCACCCAACTCACACACAGTGACTCTGGGCAGCTTACAGAATTAAAAACCAGTAAAACAAGAAAAAACCAATAAACCTATCCACCCACCCACCCCCCAGCAGCCACAGACACACTAAATTAACCATTTAATCAGGTCCGTATTGGCCTGGGGTCCCCACGCCCGCTGACAGAACCATGTTTTCAGGGCCTTCTGAAAAAGTATCAAGGTGGGGGCTAATCTTATCTCCGGGGAAATGATATTCCATAGGGAGGGAGCCACCACGGAGAAGGCCCTTTTTCTCGGTCCCACCAGGTGTATTTCCCTCATTGATGGGACCTGAAACATAACCTGCCTCCTCACTCTGGCAGGCCGGGTAGATGTAACTGGGGCGAGGTGGTCCTTCAAATGAAAGTATAGGCTTCCAATTAACATTTTCAAAGAGGAACAGTCTTCAGCAGAGAGCAGTACAAACTGTACCTTTATAATTCAAGCAAAAAAAAAAAAGATCTTCAGCTCTAGCTATGAGTGAAATCCATATCATGCCCTCTCCTGGGAATCATTTAATTACTGCATGTTAGCTTTCCCCTGGTTTTCTGGGTTATCTATATAGTTTATCAAGCTTTAGCTCTAGCTGTCCCAATTCAGTAGCATTTAGACTTCTGCTCAAACCTTTATTGCAGGAGGTTATAATTTTACTATATATACTTTACTACATTCTAGTCAAATTATCAGCTAATGTGGCCCCAAAGAATGAATCTATTTTGCAAATTGGGTTAAGAATGCAATGTGAGGAGGACAGGACTGCTTTTTCTTTACCAAGATGTTCAGCCCTGCTCCCATGCTGTTCAGAGGGGATAACGGAAGCTATTAGTTTGTACTTTTCACAGTTCTGCTGCTTTTCCTTATGGATTTCTTATTTGCAAAGAAAATAGTTTACTGAAAGACAGTGAATCCCTTTTCTGGCTCACCTGCTGAGAAAGCTAAAAAACAGTGACTCTTCCTCAGTGGAGACACACTCTCATACTTCCTGAATGCCAATTTCCGTGTAAGAGGCAATGACTGCTCTCAGCTATTTTTCTAATGTATCTTTATCAAAATTAAATCCAACCTTAATGGAAGACTTTCTGAAGAAAGAAATAGCTGCTTATATCCAGCTGAACAGAGTAGGCAGTTACAGCTACACTGGATGTTGGTCAATTGCAGTATTTGGCCCAAGGAGAAGGACATCTTCGTCTCTTCTCTGCAATGGGGCCTGCAACATACCCTGCCTCCTCACTCTGGAGGAGCAGGACCTTGAGAAGATTTACTCCACAATATGGCCAGACAACTAGATCAAAGCAGATTTTAACAGCTGGATTTTTCATTTCCAAAAATATGAAATCTATGATCTGCAGGTTCCTCCTCCTCCTCCTCCTCCTCTCCCCCGCCCAGAAAGCTTCCGTAGAGCTTCAGGTGCAACTTAACATAACCCCTTACCTGATGAGATCCCATCTGCAAGCCAGGAAACTCTCTAACATCAACCCACAGTTTTTCATTGATTTTTCACTATCTTGGTCAAATGAAGAGATCTTGGAAACTCTTTATGGAAAAGCTTACAACAATTTTGTAAATCCCCAGTTGCCCCTAATAAATACATCGCTGCAGTACAGAATGCCTTTGTATTTACATACAGCCACTATAACCCCACAATGAAGTCAGAAAAGAGCTATACATGAGTAAAAATAAAATATTTAGGATAAATAGTACTTTTGTATATTAATTCAAGTGTGCCAATTTCTACTATCCAGGGATGATTCCCCTCCCTCTCAAATATTCATAAAAGAATTCGTTCTGAAACATCATGCTATTTAGGTCAATCAGGAATGATAGGTTAATATACTAAAGATCAACATTTCTATTATTTTCCTGCTTTGGGAAGCAAATGGGATTATTTCAGACATAGCTGTATGTGGCAGTGAGATCTGACTTGTCACCAAATCTTTTGAGGATATCTAATAAGCCTTTCTGAGATCTTGTGCTGATCAGGTATACTTTGTCTGCCTGGCTACAAAAGCACAAAGCAAACAGGGAACCATGGCAACTCTCACAGAGGAAAGGGAATCTAATTCAGAAATCCATGGGAGGTTAGTATGAACTCCCAGTTGGGCAGGCTAGCATTTAACAGCTATTATTTATTATTTTTGGACCAGGTTCTGACTCCAGAACTTTAAAAAAAAACCATCTCATATATTTAGATTTATTTGGAAATAACGAAGAATTAATGAGAGCTAAAGGAATTTTATGAGGTGAGAAGATACTAAGTATGATTTTTAAAAAGAAAAATATATTTATTATGAGATATATATATATATATATATATGTATATATGTATATGTGTATATATATAAATAAATAAATAATACAAAGGCAGCTTAATCTCAGCTGAGAAGCAAAGGGCTGAGCCGCAGTTTGTGATGGTTGCCTTAATTCCAATAAAACGCTCAGACTCAAAATGACAATTCAGGTTCTGAGTTTATTTAGAAAAGGGTGCAAACAGGTAAAAAGCTGAGAATGAGAAAAGCGCGCCTAAACTCAAACTAAATAGCATCTTACAAACAGCAGCCCAGCCCCTCCCTCACATGCAGTTCACCCCACATTCCCAGGTGCTCCTAACGAGCCCTGCTGCTCAACAGACAAAGAGACCTTGACATTTCAGAGATAGTCTAAACACATTCCTTCTGGCACAGATCAACACATTTTCAGTACAAGGCTTGCAGCAGCTCCCTCCCAGCCAGGACACGTATCAGCACCATGGCAAGCGAACCGTTACGATGCAGAAACATCGGAACGGTGAACATGACACAGTTCAGGTAGGCCATTGCTAGTTTCCATAAGCTAATGGTTTGTACTTTTTTGGCCTGGAGCATTTGGTGCCTGAGGGTGACAAGGACACGTTTGCTAGGCAGGGAAATGTATTTCACTAGTCCTGAGAAGAAAAGTAGTGGCCAAAGAGAGCTACTGATGCACTTACAACCACATTGGGGTTAATGTGCCCTCAGATCCAGCTTGGAGAATTGAGTTAGAAAGGATCTTAATACCTCTTAATTCCTATTTAAAGGGTTAGTTTAGGCTAAGAACTACTGTATTCCTCCTTGGAAGTAAGCTTCAGTGAACTTAGTGGGCCTTATTGGAGCACTGATACGTCATATGTTAAAAAATGCAGCGCCACCATCTCTCCAGAAATTCTTTCTTTGAAGACCTGTTCTTTTATCACATATATTCACAATGCAAGTAGTTGATACTCTAATATTTGAGCAGAGATAAATAAAAGACACACGAGAAATCTAAGTTTAAAAAAACTGATAGTAAGCTTGCAAAAGTTTGCAATGGATGGTGAAACGGGCATTTATTACATGGGGTTAGAAAGAAACTGTGAAATTAGTAAGTCCAAGCTACTAAGACACACTTATGGGGGAAAAAATGGGCTAGGATATGGGATGGGAGCTTTTAATGATCCTAGGGCTAGGATGAGTGGCATGGGAGCTTTTAATGATTTCCCACTTTTTCAATGGAGAACTATGTTGCTTGTGCTGGTACTGTTACTGCTACAATAAGCGCCATACATTTTTTGTGGATTAGGATTTTCCTGCCTTGATCACATATCCAATGAGTTCTAACAATGCTGGTCTAACTGTGTTCATGCTTAAGTTCCTATTCTCAACTGTTGATGCTGATGTTTTTCTTGTGATTTTTAGAAACACTTTTTTCTAGATAGCTAGGGAAAACAATACATTGATCAGCAAGCTATTTGTTGTAAAAGCAAGATCAAATACCTTAGGTCTTTGTGGGGTTATTACATGTATTCAAAGTAAAATCCAAGTGCCTGAATTGACTTAGGATATAGGGATGAAAAACTGCATGTGAGCAAATCAGCGGTAACAACCAAGGTAACTCCACTATGCAGAAATTCTGGGAAAGGAGGATTCTCAGGCCAGAGTTCACAACACGTCTTCAAACAGGAGACACAATAGAATTTTACTCTGCAACACTTCAGGACAGAAAATGCTTCTTGATGTTCAGAATGCAAGGGAAGAGATCAGAACGTCAGATAAAACATCTGAAAACGTAGATGGAGGAATAGGTTTTTTAACTTATGAAAAAATAACTTTTTTAATCAGATACAAATTTTAATGAAATTCTATGGGAGCTTATACAGGGACGCGGTGGCGCTGCGGGTTAAACCGCTGAGCTGCTGAGCTTCCCGATCGGAAGGTCAGTGGTTCGAATCCGCGTGACGGGGTGAGCTCCCATTGCTAGTCCCAGCTCCTGCCAACCTAGCAGTTCAAAAACATGCAAATGTGAGTAGATTAATAGGCACTGCTTCGGCGAGCAGGTAACGGCGTTCCGTGTAGTCATGCCGGCCACATGACCACGGAAGTGTCTACGGACAAACACCGGCTCTTCGGCTTTGAAACGGAGATGACCACCGCCCCCTAGAGTCGAACACGACTGGACTTAATGTCAAGGGAAACCTTTACCTTTACCCTTATGGGAGCTTAGCATGCTGTATGAACAGGAAAATAGAACTCAGGTTCCAAAAAGGACAGAAGAAGAAGAAAAATCTGTCACTGAGAACTAAGATTCTACGATTCATGAACCTCTTGATACACCCAACTTTCTAGTGTAGTGATGAGAAGTTAATGAAACATGCTCTCCCATTTTCCTAAGGCAGCTTTACAAGGTCAGATTTGCTTGGAGGAAGAGCAGAAAGAGAATTTAAGGGCCAAATGACACCTGCTTCACATTTGTGAATCATATTTGTTTCATCTCATGTTTTCCCTGTTTTTCATCTACTTTTAGGAAAAAGTATGTGAACAGGAACCAAACCTTTCTATGTTTTGCTATCTCATTTTAACAAAGGTGGAATGGAGCCCCCCTTCATTCTCTCACACATTCTTTTCCTGTGCAAAGTCTACAGGCCTGATGCCACCACCTCCTTGTCTCATACACATATGGGACGACTTTCAGAGGAGGAGAGGCTTCACAGGTAGAAGAGTTTCCATGAATAAAGACAGAGATAAAGAAGGGGAAGATGCTGAGGCACTTGCCCTTCCCACATGTAGAGTGTTTATGCAAACACAATGACTGAAAAAGGCTTAAGTCAACTGCAACTGAGGGACAGAATGTCTCCCCTCTCCCACTCTAGCTCCCTGTGGTTTATTACTGGAAGGCAGCTGGCTAATACAGTGACAGAACATCAGGGAAACAGAAAAATGATTCCACTGCCTCTGTTGTCTGCTACTTTTGGTGTAAAACATAAGACCACTCAATTTTCAATATTGGCATAGTATTTATGGTACAATGGGATGTCTCAGTTGGTGAAAAGACTATTTCCTCCAATACTGTCCAGTTTACAATGGATTTGGGTTGCAGGACAGTAGCTAACCACATGGCTTAATCACATCGACTGAGGACTTGATAGCGTAGAGAAGATGGGTTTTACATGACAGTCCTGTATTCTGCTACCTCCCCAACCTTTTTGCAATATCTGAAAGGGAGCTGCAACAAAGGTTTGCTTGAATGGAAGTATAGATCATTGCAGAAACTGAGACCTGAATATAATAGAATTCTGGTTCATGTGCAGATCCATACTTGCATTCCAATGAAAGCATACCACTTCCTTTCAAATTCCCTTGGCTATTTTACAAGGATCTAGAAATCAACAAGTAGGCAATGAATATTGTGGCAAAGCCAATGTGCACAGTTATCTACCTTGTTTCAATCTGTCACAAGTTGGTTATGGAAGCCTGAAGATGACTTTCAAATGGCTTTTTCTGATTCTGGCCAAATTCAACAGCATAGCTGCCTGAGTTGTAGCTTGCAGAAACTTGATTAGTTGATTACTCATTTAAGCTTAAATAATATAATGGTTATATACAACTCACTGATAGGGCTCTTAATACAGGCCTGGAATCATGGGCCTCCTGCTACATGGGAAGAAAGGGAAGGACTTGGCTGCATTTCAAGAGGGAAAATACACAATTCGTTGGAGCTGCCTAAAGCAAACCATCTTTCCCACTGCTGCTGTCAGGATGGCATGTAGTATTCCTGGAGGACAGGGATTTAGGTTAAGGTAGAAAGCCTAAGCACAGGACAAACATTGCAGAGACATTAGCAAGCAACAACAAAACTGACCAGTAGGAGATAGGAACAAGGATTGAAGGATGATAGGCTGCTGGACAAACTCCATGCCAGGGAGCTTCACAGATGAAAATAAGGACATACTGTACGTTGGGAAGCGACACAGGGAAAGTTTTGATTTAGACACTTTTATAGCCAGAGTCAGGCAGCATCAGTGAGAAGCCAATTGTGAACATGTAGTAGATCTGATAAGACAATATCATTTCCTCTTCTCTGCGTTCCAATGGCAGGGAGGTGCTGTGCTATGGGCTATAGCAATTCCTTCTTGCTGACCTGGTGTTCCATCTGGCTGTCTGCCAATTTTAAGTGCACACTGCTGCATTTGGTGACTGGACAGTATGTTATTAGTGCTAACAGTCTCTGTTTCTAAACAAGCCAAAGTGATCTTGGGCATGTTGTTGGAATACTTCAGATTCCTTTTCCTGGGAATTTCAGTGTCCACACTAAGATTGTCCATCCTGAGTGAGTCAGAATATTATACCCTCCATAATCACCCATGGGCTTGTCCCAACTAACATCCAAAATCATGCATCTAAGTACAGTACACATTTGATTTGGAATTCTATTTGGGGTGATCTGAAGGTGGAGGAACAATGTGTGACTTCACTGTCACAGACAGGTAATTCCTTACTGTTTTAACTTTAGGGCTGATTAAAACAGCCCTACTCATGTGTCTGAAGTATCCAGATTTTTCCTGAATGTACTTGAGGAATTCTTTACATCTCTTAGTGGTATTGTCAATGCTCTGGCTTCTCTGTGAAATATGAAGGTGGCCTGGGCAACTGACACTATCACAGACAAATCAGCCCTTTGGGCTCTAAGGAACTGAGAGATAAAAGGATAGGTTTTTAATTGGGGCACAAGTGAATATACACTTGGAAGAAAAAAAGACTGAACAAAGAATCAGAGCCATATAAAGGCCTACAGTGCTGCAGTCAAGGCAGTAAAACAAGTTCATTTCTTTGCCTTCATTGAATCTGCATAGTGCAAGGCAGCATTGTTTTTCTGCACTGTGCAGCATCTCTTCCATCAAGATGTTGGAGGGAAAGTCAGAGTAATCAGAGGTTCATTGTGAGCAATTGGCATCGTTCATGTAGACAAAGTGAATCAGATACAGCCAAGGTGACAGGGGTGTAACTTCAGCAATTTTCTGTCTGTTCTTTTGGGTTCCTCTTGTAGATGTCAAGGATGTGGATGAAGTGTGTGGAGAAACAAGGTCACAACCTGCTTACTTGACTCTTGCCCCTCTTGGTCAATTAAAATGGTGAGGCAGAACTGACCTCACGATTAAAGGACGTGATTAGTATTTCTTTGTGGGAGAAATATTTTCACCCCTGCATAAAAGTGATATGGTAAAAATAATCTTCACCATATGCCAAGGAAGATCAGGTTAGGCAATTTTGAAGCCCATTGTGGTCATTACCCTGAAGCCACCCAACCTGAGTGGCTTTGGCCACAGCTGGAGAAGAAGCCTTCTCATCTCCTGCAGTGGGAGCTCTGCTGGAGAAGACTGAAAGAGGTTCTGGAGAAGAGGGTGGAACACCCTTTAACCCTTTGTACAGACGTAAAAATTACCCTTGCACCATTTCCTTGTCTGTTCTCCCTGGCTTCCCTTTGTCAAGTTTTAAGCCATCTTCTTGTTTTTGTAAAGCAATATGCTCTCTGATTCAGCGACAAACTAGCAGTTGTATAAACAGATATATTCTAGGCATGAAACACAGGATCAGCAATTGGATAAAGTACTAGATGGAATAAGAGTGTCTTTAAACTGCCAGAGGCTCAGAAGGCACTGAAAGAAATTATATTTTATTAGAACTTTGTGCTGATAAAACAGAGCACATTATTTGGTTTGATTTGATATCATCATTGCCAAAGTTTCGTTTCTGAGCCGTGAGAAGAGCTAATGATGCTGGGATGCTCCTGACAAGAACAGCAAAAGGAAACATGTTTAAATGTCAAGAGTAGGGGGCAGATGCAGTTCCCCAGGGAGTGTATTCCATAGAGTGGTAGAAATGCAAGAGGAGACCCTTTCTCAGGTACCCAAAAGACAGCTATTTTACAGTGGGGGCATCTTCCAAAGTGCCTCCTCTGCAGATTTGAACAGCCAGAGGTCATAACAGAAGATGTTGCCCCTGAAATATTTTAGGGTCATTCAGGGTTTTTAAGGTCAGTTCCAATTATCTTAAACTGTGCCTGAAAAACTAACTGCAAAATCAAAGGAGGCAATATGAACATCATCCAGTGCTAATAATGAATGAGGAAGTGGGCAAGTAGGTTGAGGGCACAGCCTGGATGTGTCCTCTTCTTATATGTGGTGTTGCATCCTCCTAAACACACTGCAAAAGCACACAAGTACACATCTCAAAATGTTTGAGCATGTTCCATAAGAACATTGGCATCACACTGATTAGGATTTGAACAATAGACTTAGTAGTAGTTTGCCATACACGAAGTTAAAAACAACCCTAAAAACCTGCTATCATAATGCCACAATGGCCTTGTTAGCCAACAACATCTTACTTGATAGTCTGCAGAAGTAAGGCAGTCATCTGTGGGAAAGTTCATCTGCACATGATTGGATCATGGTGATAAAGATGGACTCATGACTGTGGTGGGCAATTTTTTGATGGTTGAAGATTAACTTTAAGGTTTGGGGCTGGGATGCTATTGTAGAAGCAGGCAGGCCAACTGGGTTTTCTGCCTGTGTGTGTGTGTGTGTAATCTTTCTTTGTTTTGTAAAATGTGTATTAAACCCTAGTTTAAGGCTTACACTGCAGTGTCCTTGTGTTTTGCACATCAAAATGGAGGGAAATGACATTGCTGATGTTCAGCACTCACACTGCCAAAATTCAGCAACACAAAACTCCAAAAGATGCAAAAACAGGCTAGGGGAGCTACATATGTCTTGAAATTGTGGGATTGGCAACCTATTTTTGCCTCTGAAAAATTGAGTAAGATGCTCATTCAAGAAATGAAATTCTATGCCCTAATAACCTCTAACCTGAAAATGTGGCAGTATTAATTTATTTAATTCTAGTTAAACTCAATTCTCATTAAATAGCCACAAATATTCCAGTTTTTGCTGTCAGGGATTTATTGATGAGACGAAGTAGGCAGGGTCAGAGGTCCAAATTTATTTCAATTTTGCAAAACATCAGTTTTGTTCTGTTTGCTGGCTCACAATCTGTCTTGCTGAATAATTCATGATGTCGAATTGTATTGGTATTGTCGTTTGTATTGGTATTGTATTATCAGAATTTCTAACATCCTCCACTAATCTATAAATACCAACTCTCAATGTTCTGAGCTGATACATTTTAAGTTGTGGTGATCACTCACTCACCTCTCTCTTTGTCTGAAGGATATACTGCAGGTATTTTACTGTCTCTCTTTTACTCACACCCAGTGCTACAAACATTAGTGTTATTAACATATACATTAGTCTGAGCTGATTTCCTTCTCCAGCTGCTGATCCACGTTCAGATGAAAGGCTTCTGTAGTGAATCAGATAACACTAATGAGTGAGTTAATGAAGTTCCTGCAGTAGAACGTGCAGACTAAAAATGGGGTATTGAAAGCATGTCCAATATACTTGAAAAGTGTGTTTTTTTAAATGGACTTCTTAATTTACTCTTTTTTTTCCTTCCCCTGCTTCCTGGCTAATACCAGTTCTGGGATGAGATTCCCAAAGGGAAAGAAACCTGAAGCGTAGGGGGAAAGTGCTGTCATACCCATTCCAAAAGTGAAAATCTGATCACACAATTCAAATTAATTAGAAAAACTATTTCAAACATATGTCAGCCAACTCCAGACTGCCCTGGACCAAGCTGTTAAACCTTCCTGCTCTTGTTTTCCTTTTGCTTCTCCTTAAATTTTCACTCATTTTATTGCCTTTTCAATACAATGTGGGAAGTATGTAAAGCTATAAAAATGTGGGAAGTATGTAAAGCTATAAAAATGGTCAAAATACAGAAAGCACCTGGATCAGATGGTTTACCAGCCTCTTATTATAAATATTTTGAAGATGAATTATTACAACTGTTGCAAAACATAATGAATTCTATTTTACAGACTTGAAAGATCTCAGATAGTTGGTTGGAGGCTAATGTAGCATTAATACCTAAAGAAGGTCAGGACTTGACTTCACCAAAAAATTATTGCCTGATATCATTACTGAATAATGATTATAAGTTATTCACAATGATTTTGGCTGAGGGAATGAAGATGGTTTTACAGGACTTTATTCATGAAGATCAGTCTGGGTTTTTACCTAAAAGACAGCTGAGGGACAATATTAGAAATGTGTTGGATTTTTTGGAATATTTAAAACAACATAATGTAAAACAAGCAGCACTGATTTTTCTTGATGCAGAAAAGGCCTTTGACAATTTGAACTGGACTTTTTTGGAAGATACGGACTTTGGTGGAAATTTTATCACATGGGTAAAATTGGTTAACACCTCACAAAATGCACAGATAATTATGAATGGAGAATTAACAAAACCCTGTGAGATACAGAAAGGGACTAGACAAGGATACCCCTTCTCACCATTGCTATTTATTTTAGCTTTGGAAGTATTGAACAGAGCTATAAGAAGAGACAATTGATGGAGTGAAGGTTAAAAGGTAACATATAAATTACGAGTGTTTGCTGATGACCTGGTGATAATTTTTGAAGGAATAGAAATATTAATGGGAGAACTAAAGGAATTGGGGGTGTTTGCTGGTTTTAAAATTAAGAAACAAAAGATGAAGATAAAGAACATGAAAATGGAAAAACAAATGGAATTAGTGGAAAAAATGGTCTTAAGATTGAGAAAAAAGTGAAATACTTGGGTATCACCATGACTAACATGAATAGTATAATAATTCATGTTATTGAATAATTAAGTTAAGACATGAAATGAAATCAAGAAGGACATGTTAAGATGGGAGAAATTACAATTGTCAATGTTGGGGAGAATTTCTGTAATAAATGAATGTTTTGCCAAGAATGATGTTTTTGTTTCAAACAATACCTATTATGACATATAGTGAATATATTTATTCACTATTCTTCCTTGTTTTCTTTGTTTCTTTTCTAATATTTATATGGTTTTTATCTTGTTAAAGATTTCTTCAATAAAATTATATTTTAAAAAATTGCCTTTTCAAGGAAACTGCCTTTCCTATTATTGTACCCTAGATGTTATTTCTGCATTTTGATTCAAATATAAATTTCACAACTGAAAAAAAGAATTGCTGCTTGGAAAAAAAAGTGGAGAAACATCTATGCTGAATACATTAGAGAAAGAGAGATGTTTTAAAGAAAGGTTATTCGTACCTGACCAAAATGGGGATACTAAAGGTTCAATCATGCTTTCTCTCAAGTCCACCTTCATAAACCCCTTCCTGCCTATTTCACCCCGAGAAGCCTTTTGGACCAGCCAATAAAGATAAAACGCTGACCTTCAGAGGCCCATACCTCAAAATATTGTAATATTTAAAGAGAGATGAAGGTAAAAAAATGAGGAGGAGGATGGGAGAGTGTCAGTACCTGGTTATTCGAGCTTTCACACAATCACAGTCAAGTATCTCAACCCATTGTCCTTGATGTCTGCCATAGCCATAATAATCCACTTCACACTCCAACCTCACACCCCCTCCCATCTGGCGACACAGAGTCTACACCATTGACAAGGAAATGATGGCAGATTCTCTGATAAGGGGTTCTGTGAATCCTTTGATCGGGGGGATCTGACAGAGAGTTTGAGTTTGTATACCTGGTCACAGGTACATCCACCCACCCCATTATGGTTTACATTTATTTTATTAAATGTATATCCAACTTGTTCAAAAGCTCACAGTGGCATACAGGATACTCCCCCACAACAACATCCTTATGGGTTGAGTAAGGCTGAAAAATAATGACTGGACCCAGAATTAATTTCTATCTAACCTTTACTGTTTTTCATCCCATCTATTTGTCCGTTAACTTGTCAATCATCTGAAGAGTTAACTATTTCAAGTTCTTATTACAACTACAGAATATCGCCTCCACCTCTTTAGAATGTATACTGATTTATAGTTATTTCAAAGCAAGCCTCTCCTATAAAGAATAAAATTATATCATATAAATGTATCAGTGCAGGTAAACATATATAAAATGGTAGTTTCCATTTTAAGTAAAGCTGTTTTAAGTTGCATTTTTCAGTCTCAATAAGATCAGCTACTGCATTCTAGCTCTTTGGAATAACATCCTACTTCTAAAGCAACCTGGAGATTCAAGTCTGGGCTGGGTATAGGTAGATTTATTTCATGAATGTACTTGTCACCCCAGCATATGCATTCTATTCTGGCCTGTCCAAGAAACATAAGGCACCACAATCAAGGCTAATCTCATAGAACTCTGTTCCGTTCCCTTTTCAACCTTGCATTCCAGTCCTATGGCAAGCCATTTACTGGAATAAAACCGTGAAGATGAAAGAGATCATTATTTCTTAGGAATGCATAACACTGGCATTCTAAAGTTAGTTCCACTGGTAAGGCCAATTTGCTACCCTTATTGAATTAAGCTTCAAAGAGAACCCCAGAGTTTGTGAGGTCAGTGATAAATGCCTCTGGTGAAATAAAGAAAGCATATTCATTCTTGCTTCTGTCGAGAAACAGCAGATTCAGAGTTCCAAGTCAATGCTCTGCAATGAAATACATACATGCATCTTTTGAAATCCTGAAGTGCTTGTTAAAACAACATCACCTCTGCCATTTCTTGGGGATAATTGTATTTTTGCTTCCGTATTCCTTTTCCCCTCTTCCGATATTTTCTACTGCAATGACTCTTACCAGTTGATTTATTCCTCTTCTTACATACTTGACTTTTAGTCTTTCCTAATGTCTCCACATGTTTCTTTATTTATTGCATTCCCCACTTGTTTTGCTGTCGCACAAATGTCTGACTTGAGTCACTTCCTTCAGGGTTCTCATTCCATTATACGTTGACCTTCCATTAATGGTTCTGCTCTTCTAGAATACTTTGTTGAGTCACATTGGCTGAATAATTGTTTATGCTGCATTTTGTTCTCTTCCATAGTTATTTTTTGATTATATTTGTATATGATCAGTTTCCTGCTTTCCATTAAACAAGATACAAAAATACAGTTCTCAGACCAACTGGCTTATTCAGAGATCTAAAGATAGAGAGCAGAAATCTAATCTGATTACCCAGGCAATAGGAAGGCCAAGTATAAATGTATGGCTAACAAACTCGTGAGAACAATAGGCTGTAGGTCCTTCACTTTTCAGAACTTCATCCTAGCTAATTATAGAATTAGATATGTATCCCAGACTTTTCTTCTCAATGCTACAGTCAGCCCAGATACATAAATACAAACATAGAAATGAAATGCCATTAAACAGAAACAAAGCCCCCTCTCCGAATGAGCAATGTGCTTTTGGACTTCTATATAACTCCTTTGTTGGAATGGCTTTGGATGTTTACAGAAGATAGGAGATTATAAAGGAGAAGGCTATTTTTCTGGCAGTGTTGGGTATGTGTGTGTGGAGCTGAAATTTTCAGTTGTGGGAATTTGGTGTGTTTGTGGGGGGGCAGGAGTTAAGGTATGAAATGGGTGTGTTGGCCCAAACCTGATTATCACTCCTGGCTTTAGAGGCAGCCAATACTCAGATTGAATGGAAGAACAGCTGGCCAGATCCAGGTTATTATACCAGTACCTCTCATGAGGGAATCCTGACCCCAATGCTTAGACTATTCTGGCTATCAAGAAATTCTGAATCCCAACTTCCTGATGTAGATTCCTAAAGGAAATTCTTCTTGGCCAGTTTAACAATCTCAGGCTCAGTTCACTTCCCAGGTTTTTCTCTCTGCCACAGGAATTCAGAGAGAGCGGAATGTCAAACTAAGCCAAGTGCTGTTTCTTTAGCGATCTCCATTTCTCAGTTAATAGAAAGGAGTCTGGGAGTGACAGTCAAGGCCTAAAGAGAGAACAAAAGCTTCAGCGGGGCAGGAACTATGCCAGGGGCATCTGCAGGGGGCTCCAAAAGTCAAGATGGCGGGCACAGCTGCATGACTGAAGCTCTGTTCTTTGTAATGTGCATCTCATGCATCACATATTTATTATTCAAATTTAATTATTTATTATTCAAATTTAATTACTGCTCATCTCCCCCAAAAGAGGGACTCGGGGGGGGGGGGTTATACATTAAATATACATATACATTAAAAAGGGGTAGTTGCACCTGCCATCTTGATTTTCTGAATCCTCCCCCCATCTCCAGACAATGCTCTCAGTCATTATCTATCTTCTTTTAAATCTAGGATTAGATTCTTTCTATTTTCCAAGTTCCACATCTGAGTCTGAAACCAATTGCTAGCCTCAGAGGTGTAGCTTTATATTTGGCAATTGCTCTTGCTGATCCTAATCTTCTCCTGTGATCCAGACTGGTACTTCTCCTGGTACTGGGCCATGATGTTATATGAGCCATTTTAATTATATATTGTGTGAGTTATTGTCCCTAGCATGGGGTGTTTTTCTTGTTTTATTCCTTTACTTCTTCATATTGTGGTTATGGTTTATGGTCTAGTAAGTGATCCAGAGTCATTTGAAGAAGGGATGGCCATGTAAATTCAACCCATAAATAAATAAATAAATTCAGAAGGTGTTTTGCATTTATAGTTAAACCATATTGATATAATAAACTCTACCCCTCAGATATCACAGGAAACCGATGCAATTTAAAACTGAATAATGGGTGCAAATGAAGAACAAAATTGGTACAGAGAACCTACAAAACAAATGCTGCAAAGAATTCTGAGCTGTAGCAGGTTAATGGGATGTAGAAAATGGCTAAACAATTTTCCTCAGATCTTGAGCCATCTCTCTAACATTTTAAACTTCAGATAGCAAACTACCTTGGGATTATCCACCAACTTTTACAATAAAACTATAAAAGATGAAGAATGAAAAGGTTGCATTTCCTTTCCATTCATTGTTTTTTCCTTTTAGGCCAAAAAGTATGCCTTTTCCTCTGTTCACCCTATCTGTAGCAGATGCCAATCTTATTCAATTAGTCTCACAGGTTTCCTTTATATGCTGACATCCTCCATTATATAAAATAAAGGATTTCTATAGCAGCCAACTACTTTTTTCATTGAAAGTATCAATCACACAACAGAAGAGAGAAATCTTATATCTAGCTACTCCAAGAAAAAGTGAAAAACTATTTATAGGCAAAGAAATTGCTTTTTCAGTTGCTCCAAGTGTCTCCCACTATGGGAAATGGCAAGCAGCCGTTATTAATGTCTTGTCACGTAGAAGTGGGCCTGTCTTAGCTATCACATTTGTTCAGTGCAATTTCTTGACTTTGATTCTGTTGTCTGTTTGAACCAGGGTGGAATGGCAGTAAGACACCATTAGAAATAACGGATTTTTAAGCAGGAAATAAACCCTAGGATTCTTGGAAAGCTTCTATTGTGTTCAAATGAACCATTCCCATGTAGAATTTAGCATGCATCTGTGGTTAGCAGATAGTAGCCCCACCTCCCCTCTCTGTGTTGTGCTGTGATGTCAGCAAGGAGCTTATGGACCCCAGATACAGCGCTGTTGTCTACAGCAAGGACTGTCCCCTCCATGTCATGCTCATGCAAGGACCACAGCGTAACAGAGAGAAGAGGTGCCACTCACCATGTTCAACTGTTTGGTTCTACAAATAAAAGTAGTATTTGAATGGGACCTAGGACTCACAGATTCTTAAGCACTGAAAAGAAATTTTAATATTATGTCTAGGCCTTTCCTTTCAGAATATGAGAAGCATATCCTTAAATATCAAGAGACAATTTAAGGCTTTGCACACTAATCCTGTCTAACTAGGTGGCAGGACCTAGACAACTTTGGCTAATCTTGAAAAGCTAAATAGAGTTGGACCTGGCCAGTACTTGGATAAGAGACAATCAGGAAATTTCAGGGCTGTGGGCTAGTTAGGAAAGTTGACAAAACATTTCAAAAGAAAGCA
The DNA here is from genome assembly GCF_035149785.1 of Candoia aspera. Lineage (NCBI taxonomy): Eukaryota > Metazoa > Chordata > Lepidosauria > Squamata > Candoiidae > Candoia > Candoia aspera. The sequence goes on from NC_086153.1 coordinate 213,606,856, forward strand.
CTGGAAATCCACTTCGGTGCTATGGTCAAGAAAAGTATATGAATCTATCCATGAAGTCATTGGGAGTTAAGTTTTACTCAAAAGAAACTATTTTTTTACATTAATCCAACATGCATTAAGTAAATGGACTAAATGAATTAAATAGATCTAATTACTCCTTAAATGGTCCATAGTTAGAAAAGCTGGGCATAAATGGAAATAAGACAATTATTTTACAACAAATGGATTTGCATTTGCTAAGTTAAGTCATCATGTGGTGAACATCTGACAAAAAGTGCTATTGTTTGTTTGCTCTTAAAGAAAACTCCTAGAGAAATCTATGATTCTCCACAGTATTTGGTTCACTAGTGACATAGCAAAGCCACTAACCTTTTATAGCAAAGATTCCCAAAAGCAGAGGAAAACCAGATTTCATTAAAAAAAGGAACTTTGCTGAGGGACAACATTTCTACCAGAAAAAGTTCCTTTGCACAAGATAGGCGTAATCATAGTACCATTTAAGATGGGAAGGATAATGCTGTGGCAAGGAGATCTATCTTTCTCTTTTTATTGCTAATTTGGCTCATTGCAGAGATAAAGCTAGAAAATGTTTGCCCTTCTGCACTGCAAAGATCTTTAACAAGCCTCCAGGCATTTTGTCAGCTTGCCTCCCTTTCTAACCTCTTAACCTTTACTTTCTTGAAGAAGCCATGCAGGGCCTGAGTCAGAGATACCGATCAAGAGTCAGGGATAATACACAGTTCCATTCTGGCCATCTCCTCTTTCAGATACTGCCAGCTGAGCAACAACAGAAGTTCCAATAAAAGCAAAGTGCCTGTACGCTACAGGGTGGGCTTTGAGTTAAGAGAAGAGAACTTTCCATGCCAGGATACACCAGATGAATTGCACATGAGATGAATAGCTGCCCACTCTACCAAGCCCTGAGATGCCCAGCACAAAGAGAAAGCTCATCACAGACATCAGACTCATACACTTGTGTAAGTGGTTTCATGGTTCTCCTCGCCTGTAGTCTTTACTTGATTACTTTCTTGATGAGTGCAAAAAAGATTTTAGTAGTTCAGCAGACAGGTTTTTCTTAGTGTGCTTGTTTTTACCCACTCCTGTGTAGTAATTAAAGCAGCAGACTAGGATGTGAGGATATAGATTTTTAAATTTTACTCTTCCATGATGTTCAGTGGGAACCACAGATATAAATTAAGAGTATTCCAATCTCTTCTATATACATTATGACATCTTCACTGAAAGCATTGAAAGACCATCACATTGGCCATAAGCTGGCAGTGTAGTTTTACCATACATGAACCTTTGATAACATTTGGAAGAATCAAATCTAGTAAGATTAATGATGTTGATAAGTTAAATTGACTACAATGGATTAAATCAGGTGAGACTGGCAAATCTCATGATATGGTGCTCCCATCTGAAATCTTGGCACATTTTAAGCAAGTACACCAAAATCTCATAAGGTCTCAAGGAAGAATGCCAACATGAATTTAGTCTACTTATTTTTAAAAATCTATCTTTATTTTAGCACACAGTAGACACTACTCATATTATTCTTGCAGACTCATTGGTCAATACATGCATTTTAGTGTGTGTGTGTGTGTGTTTGTGTGTGTGTGTGTGTGAGAGAGAGAGAGAGAGAGAGAACGATGTATGTTCTATTGAATTCCTTGAAAAAAGAGGGTTATGACAGGGGTTCTCTAATTATAAGTCTGCCCCCCTGAGGGTCACAAGTAATTTGGGGTGTGTGTCACATTTTATTTTTAAAATTTAATCAGGGATGCACAGGAAAAGTTATGTGCTATCAAAAATAACTCTTGGCTATGTCTTCATTTTGCCTGCACAAGTTTGCAATGGGCAACTGCCATCTTGCAAAGTTTGAGAATCCTTATGAAAAGTGGTATGTATGTGTGTATGTATCTGTGTGTGTGTGTGCATATATATAGTGTAAAGGTAAAGGTTTGCCTTGACATTAAGTCCAGTCGTGTCCGACTCTAGGGGGCAACGCTCATCTCCGTTTCAAAGCCGAAGAGCTGGCGTTTGTCCGTAGACACTTCCGTGGTCATGTGGCCAGCATGACTACATGGAACGCTGTTACCTGCCCGCCGAAGCGGTATCTATTAATCTACTCACATTTGCATGTTTTTGAACTGCTAGGTTGGCAGGAGCTGGGACTAGCAACAGGAGCTCACCCCGTCACGCAGATTCGAACCGCTGACCTTCCGACCGGCAAGCTCAGCGGGTTAACCCACAGCCCCACCGCGTCCCTACATATATACATATATACCGCCCAGAGTCCCTCTTCTGGGGGAGATGAGCAGTGGCTAAATATGAGTAATAAATAAAATAAAATAAAAATATATTCCCAGTTCTGGCATCCATGAAATTGTTAGTTTTATTCATGGGGAAGGAGATCACAGAAATTCTTAATCGTTTTAGGAGGTTGTAGTTATTATAGTTTGAGAACCATTCTATGGTATAAATGCAACTAACAGGGGAAAAAAGGGGCCCTGTTTTATGCAGAAGTTACTACATATGCTACTCTATCAATGTTTCCTCAGCATTCAGTCGCATTGAACAACAGGGACTTATTCTCATGTAGAGACATGTAATATCCATTTTTATTTATTGTGTTTTTCATGCAGGTACCTCATGATTCAGACTACTACAGATACTATTGCCAATTGTTTGTATCAATATCACTAGATGCACTAGACCACTAGACAAACATGAAAAATCAATTATTGTAGGCCTGAGGAAACAAAGGATTGGGAAGTACAACAGCAAAATGTATATCCTCATGTCTTTGTTATTGTATCTAAAAATTCTCAGGATCTGCCTCAGTGTTTCTGCTCTAATCCTGCTCCTTTGAATTCAGTGAAATTGATGCCAAAGACAGCAAAAGTGCACCTTTGATCATCTTGTTAAGTTCATCATTGATTTGTATGTTAAGAGTCTTCCTATTTACATTAGTTCACGTTACTGTAACGTGATGCCATTTAAATAATCTTGTTTGGCAGGGGCATCCTCTGAGACTCTTACTGCATAAATTAGAATTGCCTGCTGGGAAAGGTGGATTTGCTTTCCATATTTTTCCAGGTTTTTATGGGGCATTTGCTTCAACTGCAGTTACTAGTCAGTGTAAGGTATTTCAGAATTCAGTTCATCCCTAAGTAGAACTTGAAAGTTATTATTTCATGCCACTGAAAATCCAGGGATCCTTGTTAGTTTGTGGATCAGCTGCACTGTGTCTGTGCATATAATATGACCATGGATATTATTTTGACTTTATTATCCATGAAAAACTTGCTGCATAGAATAACCACAGTACCTTGTAATTCTTTTTTCCTTTTGTAAATGCAGCCTCTTGTAATGTGACTACTTTGGACCAACTTTGTTCTGATGAATTTTCAAAACTTAATAGAATGTAAAACAAAGTTTGATTTCCCTTGCAGTAATGATTTGCAGTTTATTCAGCCTAAGCACTGTTACATGGACTATTTGGTCCAAACTGCTGTTGCTGCTTCTAAAGCTGTACATGGTGTTTGAGGAATCAACTGGCTCCAAAGCCAGTTATTTCTGTAAGAGAGTCAGGGGGATATTATAGCCATGGGGGTGTAGTGGCATGCCCTGGACTAGGAATGGGGAGACCCAGGTTGTAGTCCCCCATCAGCCCTGGAGTTTCCCTGCATGACTTTGGACTCTCTCAGCCCAGCCTACTTCTCAGGGTTGTTGTGGTGGAGGAAAAAAATAGGCTCTTGTACTGCACTTAGATACAGTATAACTGCAGACCAAATAAAAATATTAATACCTCTAATTGAGGGAATTGGATAAAATTGGTATTAATCATCACATACCAGTTGGAATAAAGAGTTTGAATGTCCTGTTTTTGTTAATTAACTGCAGATATCTTTAAAGAATGTGGAATTAATTTGATTTGATCTTAAAATGAGGCTAATGGAACAGAAGATTTTGCTTTAGGCTTATTGGATAATGGAACATACTTAATAAAGATTGTTTACATCACTTTGCTGTTGGAGATACAGGTCAAGATTTGGAACATTAACATTCCAGTGCATATGAGCTAAACTGATTGATGATTTCTCAGTGCATATCAAGTATAATGAACTTTTTTGGCTTTCTTCCCAGTATCTGGAACCTATCAAGACATCAAGAACTGTGGTGCTTTTGTACATGGAAGATGACAAAAAATTATTACATTTGAAGGATATGCATATATGCACACATATACATATCCCTCATTTGCCACAATGAATTGGTGATATGTACTATGTGTCAGTGTTTGAATTACTTTCCAACAAAGGGACAAGGCAGAGGGCTTTTGAGAAATTTGGTTAATTTTTTGAAGTAGTTTTGTTTGTATTTTCCAGTTTTTTTCTTTTTCTGTTTTTATTTTAAGATTCTGTCTCATTGTTACAGTAATGAAGTTGAGAGCCGTGCAAAAGATTCTGTGCATCAACCATCCTGGTTTTGGATAATCCACACTCAAACAAATCACACTTGTTTGGGGAGTTTGCATTTGCCATAGAATGAAATGGTGCTGTTTTGTTCCAGGAAGAAGTTGAGGGTTTTGTCTTTTTTGGGGGGTGTGGGGGAACAGAAGAGTAAGCCGAGAACATTGGTGGCTGAGGGAGGGGAAGGGAGGGAAGGGAAGGGAAGGTTAGAGGACAGGCAGCCAGTGGGATAGGCTATTCCGGAACATTGGCAGTGATGGTAGCTGAAGGGAGGAAGGAGGGTGCTGGAAGATCAGGAGATAGGCAGGCCAGTGGGTATGCTGCAGTGGGATATCAGCAGTGGCTGAGGAGAGAAAGGGAAGGAAAGGCAATGCTTCATCAGAAACCTGGAACAACCAAAGTTTTCTGAATCACATGTCTGCTGAACAGGGACTTGTCTGAAATGCTTCAGTAGAACTTCCAGAACACAGTTGTTTATTCTGTTTGAAACAAAGCCTTTTTTCTGTCTTGGGCACATGTCTAATGCAGTTGTATATACTTAACTCTTTCTCCCCTTCCTATTTACCATGGTGCATAAAATACCCTTTTTAAAAAGGTGCATTATTGAGATTCTTCACCAAAGATTTCTGAACACTGTTGAGGGAGCTCAGCAACTATGTTTTCAGTAAAGGGTAAAAGTTGCCTTTAAATTAGAACTATTGTTCACATATGCCATTCCATAAGTTTTCTGCCTTACAAGTTACAAATTGTTGGTAAAGCAAAATGCTAATGTTTACTAGCACTGATAGCCTGTTGTTTGCAACTGTAAACTCTTCATGTTTTATTTATGGATTTGCAACAACCTTCCTTCATTCTAATTTAAATAAACTACATTTATGATGCAGATTTGAATAATTTTGTTAAAGGCTGCCTTTGGTATGATAGCTCCCTCTTGATACAAGCAGCAGTGTGCACGTATAAGGCAGGTTGGAGAGAACAGAAACTTCTAGATACTCTGGTTGCTTGGACATAGCTTCATTTATCAGACAAAGCCATGATTTATTTAACCATGATTTACTGAATAAAGCACAATTAGCTGGCATTGCTCAACAAGTGAAGCCAAAACCAACCAAACACACAGGAGGGATCTGTGTGATGTGTGAACTCAGTTTGTCTTTTGTTTGTTTGGGTTTTCAGGGATGATGGACATCTGTGAAGAACATCTCTCCACCTGGCATGATAGTAGTAACTGAGATAAATGTTGCTGTCAGAAGAGATGGCTAATAACTAATACCCATGTGTTAAAATCCTAGCTGCAAAAGACATTCCCATGCATCATAAAGCTTGTTCAGTCATTTTTATGTTCTGGATAAGCCCTGTTTTCCCAGCATCATTCAAATGACATTGATTTCTTGCAGATAATTCAAATGACTGCAGCAGAAAACACTACACACACCATGATGTCCATGCAATTCAGGCTACAGACAAAGGGTCCTTTCTCCTTTAGGCATTTCCACTCAACATAGAAAAGTGTTCAGGAAGCTGTCATTGAGAATGCATGAAGGGTTCAACCATCTTTACAACATTCATATTCAAAGCAGAACTTTGGAGTAGAACTTCCAAGTCTCATGCTATAAAAGAGCATGAAGACCTCTAAACCTAGCACAGCATAAGGACATTTATGTCATGAATATCTAAAGAGGTCATCTGTGAAATGCAAAGTTTAAAATTATTTCAGTGGCCATTGAATGTTTTCTAGATCCACCTTAGATATGAATCATTGTTGATGGGTAAACATATGATGACAAATGGAGCTACTCTAAGTTGAGTGCCTTATATTCAAATGAATTCATCACAATGATATGTAGTACCCAATACACTGCCTTCTACCCTTTTATAACTCCCCACATCAAGTAATTGAAGCTATTTATAAGTGAGTAAAATTAATTAAGAAATTATGAAATTAAGGTTAATAGACTCAATTATCATCAACATACAGGACAGTGCCTATGGCAATTTTTGCCCCCATGCTTTATTTGAAAGTTTAGCATAATAATGAACTCCACTGCTCATTGCTATTAGTGCTGTAAATCCTCGGATTATATTTTACTGCCCCTTTGTGAACCAGATAGAATTGTCATAGGAGAAGTGAGAGTTTTTTTCTCATTATATAGCTCATGTTTGTTGCAAAAGAGCTGCAGACCAAAGAAAAATTGGTCTGGAAAAAGTCACTCCTGTCTGGATTATTACAGTTGCAAAAAATGCTGGTGGCTGCTAATTTAGAGGCTTGCAAACCAAGCCTTGCAGGGGTTGAGCATTATGCCAGCAGCAAAATGAGCCCAAAGACCAGGAGCTGGTATCTGGAGGTATCAGTTCTGTCTGAAGAATCAGAGGTCTTGTTTTAATATTTGGAATGGGAGGGGCAAATGGATGCTTATGAAGCAGCCATACTCACCCATTGTTAAGATGACACTTAGGTTTACTTTCAAATATGGGAGGAATCGCATATGTTCAAATCATGCTGAGTTAGGTGCTAAGCTCCCAGGAATCTTAAATTAACAGCTGAGTTTTGATTTAAAAAAATAGGAGGGGGTGGTGGCTCTGCTTATTCCAGTCAGCAGCTTCTACAGTAAATCTGATGATGCCAAATGATGCTATATGTGGTGACATCATTGATGTCTGATGCAAGTCCATGCACTATGGCATTTGAGTGCTATTGTCACTCATGTTTTGTCATCTACCCTTCCTTGCCAATGTCTGTGTGTCCAACAGCCCTTGGGAAAATCCTGAGTACTATTGGAAAATTACAGTGGGTAATTTCCAGTTTGGTTTGCATCCAGCACACTCCCAGTCAATCCTAAATCCTGATCACAGCAAGCACATGTACCACTCACTTCAGCTAGCAAAGGACATAGCTATACGTTTATTTACTAAATATCAGAAAACATCAGAAACAGTTAACTGGCAAAACAGAATAAAAGGCAGGCAGAAGCAAGGAGAGAGGGAGAAACATGAACAGGTGACAATTTACATGATCTCTATATTTCTTTCAAAAGACACAAGAGTTTTCCAGAGCCACTGGCCTCAATACTGTGTGTAATTAGCATGGACAGTCCCAAGGGGAATAGCCTTTGGTTATTCCATCTTTTATGCACATAATGGGCATGTGTGCAGAGATGGAAAGTGATCCGTACCGTATTCTGTACCACAAAGGAAACAATTTGGTGGATGGATATGATGTATCCAACAGGTACAGACTGTTGTATTTACTTCAGCAGTAAATAGCACTGAATTTTATTTCCACAGCTCTCACATACCATCATGCCTATAATTAATGCTAAGTTCAAATCAAATCAAATCTTTATTATGGTCAAAGACCAGCACAAGGAGAATGGGGTACAGTCAATTAAAAAGCATAAAAGATACATTTAAAAAATTATAAAAAGCTAGAAGATAAAAACATATAGGTATTAAAACAGAAAGTATATATTAAAAACAAGAGTCTAAAAGAATCTAAAAGAAGGGAAGTAGGAGCATTAGATAATGCTAAGTTCATGCATGAAGGTTTTTTTATTTGCACAATTTACCATAAGTTCCTGAGAACTTGAATGCTTGCACATTTTGGGCCTTTGAATTGACCCAGTACATTTTTTGGTATGTAAGAGGAACATTAAAAACAAACAAACAAAGTTTGTTATCTAACATCAACCATTCTAGAATCCTGTGTTCCAAATGATTTGTGTAAGTCATTATTAATTGTAGATTTTTAAAAACATTAATCATGATTAATTAATAATAGCTCAGATCTCTTTTTCAATAACAATCAATTTTGATGAACCAGTGAAATCTGGAAAATTTTCAGTTCTGTCACTAAGTGCTTGGGCCACTTAATGCCAACACCATATACAATTTAAAAGAGCTAGATTCATAGCTCTCCTCCATGGCCCCGAAAATGATGACAGATGTTGCCAAGAAAAAGCCTGCTCAGACAAAAACAAAAATATAAGAATCTTTATGCCAAATACGAACTGAAAATCATGTGAATTTGGACAACTATCCAAATGAAGACATGCATGTTTCGTATGATTGCATTGGCCATCCGGATTATTTTTATATATTTTATTTACTTCTTGAGTTAAAACATATGCAAGCTGCTCCCCATTAAAAAAATCTCAAAGCAATTTCTAAAAATGTTCAAGCAGTCAAAACGGTAGAACAATTAATAAACATATACATTAAAAACATTGTAGGAAATACACAAACAAAATAAACAATACAAGTAGCATAGACAGAAAAGCAGCAGTAAAGAAGTTAAAAAACCTACAGTACCATTAACACTTCATTAAAGGACTTGGGGAAGTAAAAATGTATTTGCCTGGCACCACAAAGACAAAAGAGATGGCCCCGGCATACCTCACTAGGACGCAATTTCCAGGGTTGGAAGGCCACCACCAATAAGGCCTACTCTTGGTTGGCCACCAGCCATAACTCATCACGGGAGGGCACCAGGAACACACCCTCTAAATATGACTGTCAGTAGAAACATACAGGAAGAGGTATTGCCTCAAATACCATGGTCCTAGTATATGAAGGGCTTTACGGCAGCACATTGAATTAGGACTTGGAACAAACTAGGAACCAGTAAAAAGAATAACGAACTGACATGATATATCATTTGACTCAGTTTCAGAATTCCTAACACTGCAACCTTCTGTATTGACTGAAGCTTCAAACAGCAACTAAACACATAAAATCCCTTGCTGGCACTGGAATGGGTTAATCATAATGAGGCGCTCTCTCTACAATTCTCTGCCATAACTGCACATCGGTCTAAGCCAGTGGCAGGCGTTTTGTGCCACACAGACCACTTCTCTCTCAAATGCCAATATCACGGAAGGACCCCTGAGCCGCTAGAGGGAGGGTGTAACTTCATACAGTATGGCCGCTAGAGGGAGGGTGTAACTTCATACAGTATGGCCGCTAGAGGGAGGGTGTAACTTCATACAGTATGGCCGCTAGAGGGAGGGTGTAACTTCATTTAAATACAGAGTGCAGTGACACAAGAGAGTATCTCCTCAAATATGGCAAATTGCATTCTCTTGTCTACGAAGGAAATCCTACTGGGGCAATACAAATCTCAGTAAGGATACAAAGGCCAAGGCTGATTTCCACCAGTCTTCTAGCCAAGCTATCTGCCATCATGTTCCCAGAGTCTTTGAATACCATCATCTTTTTTTTAATTTTATTTAACTACTTGTCTAATTTAAATTTACAAAGCCTTTGAAAGGAAAATGACAGAGATAGATCAACCATATAAAACAATTCCTTGATTTTGTTTTTCCTCATATTAATTCAGTCAGAAGCCATTTTAGATTCCTGTACCCTCTTGTGAACAGCTGCAAATGCACTAGCTTCTACATTCAAAGAGAATTAATTGTTGTTGGTTATTGACAACTTGCAAGTCTCTGTCAATCATCCCATTTCCTTGAAAAAAAGCATCAGCTTGATCCTTATGTATTCTCCCATTCCTGCTCCTCAAAGGACAAGAGACAAACTTATTGTGAGACATATAAATGCATTATTTCAACTACATAAAAGCAGAAAATGTGGACAGCTGAACAAGTGGAGGTCTCTCTATCAGTATTTTATTTCTCCACAAAAAATACACAATATCCAAGAAACAAGTTTTATTATAATCTATGAAGAATATAATCAAACATAGTATGTAAAATTAACCCCCTACTCTACAATAGCCCCCCTCAGCTTTAAAAGATACAATTTTAAGTAAATTAAGAGAAATGTTTATTTGCCAGTTTTGCCCATCTTTACCAAGAGAGAAGTTGTTATGTTATAGATTGTATGATCAAGATATACCAAATAGCACTCCCATTCTGAAATCACACTGAACTTAAAAATGTCCCAAACTGGAAAGCTGGACTCAGACAAAAATTAAAAACACCCAAGGTAATAATAAAGGTCAGAGCTATCTATCTTTTCGAGCAGAAAACCTTGGATCAGATAAACCAATAACACAGCAGGTAATTTGGAGAAATGGTTGTGCATTGATAAGAAAAGACAGGCTCATGGATTCCAAGTAGATTATTTGGGACCTGTACCTTTGAACTTCACAATGCAAAGAGAACAAAACCACACTAGCAAATTTGTTACTGCAATCACTACTACCTGGGACAAATAGCTCCTGGGTCAGTGTAGAATCTCACAACACATGTGTAGAACAAAAGTCCAATCATTTTCTTTTCAAGGGAAATATATATCTTGCAGATGGAGAAACCATCTGACCACTCAGAATTCCATATGCTTTCTTCTCCCTTGTGGATTTTAAGTCATAGTTAGGGTTATGTTATAGATATTTGGCTACATCATTATGTGCTTACAGTTCCTATATGTTTACCTACAAAGATTTCTGACTGAACAGCTCTGGAGAGCAATGAAGGAAAAGTTATGGTCACCCAACTCCTATCATCCTCAGCCAACACGGCCAAATTAGGGATCACAAGATCACAGCACACCAACATCTGAAGCTCACAAATATACACAAATGTATGATATTTTCAAGTGACTGTGTATACATGTATACACAGTCACTTGAAAAGATCCAGCAGTAAGGAACACACTTGTTGATTATACTGAAAGCCTGTATAGCCCTTCATTTCAAAGTGGATGGTGCATAAAAAGATTGTGTGAAATGGTTACATTTCTCTCATCTTATAGAATATTCTTTATACATGTATTTCTTTTATTTCCATCCAGAGGGCTCTAATACATTTAAACCATTCCTAGACCTCTAAAAGTTCTTGCCCTATGTATTGTGTAAGTGGACTGAGAAGCACAAAATGGCCTCTTCTCAGATTCTTCTCTGTCATTTGCAAAGCAGAAAAAAATCAAGAGCAAATATTTATTACATGCCCTCCTGATTTAAAGATTATACCAATGAACAGAAATTCCAGTTGTGAATGACATATTATGCTTCATCATTTAGAAAGAACATAAAATGTTTAATAGGGCCTTTACAGCTGGCATTCTAAAAAGTCTCTTGGCACATAATTCATTTACCCAAATTGATTATCTAATAATCACAGCTAAACACCTTCACAAGGTGAATGATATTTAGCTTAGAAAATCTATACAAAGCACTGTGATTTTACTTTTAAAAAATAAACAGGGTCAAGATAACCAAGGTGGCTATAACATCCAAATGATTTCTTATGGTATTATGATAACGCAACAGTAATAAAAGTTATCGTGTTTAATACATAAACACTGGATTCCCCCTTGTTAATGAAGGATAGCAGCTGAAAAACAGTTATCTTATGTATGCTTTAAAAAAGTATCCACTCCTAATAGATAAAAAGGGAACAAAATAAGAGTTGCCTAATGAAGCAACAGATAAGGTAAGGCATTTAATGTATTGTTGTATGCAAAATTTACCTAGTCAACCCTGGTCATATGGTATATTTCAATAAATCCTTAATTGAACAGAAGCTGGTAGAGTGTTAAATGCAACATTTTTCTGCATCTTGAAAGTATACTTAATATTAATGTGCAGATGTTTACAGATTCAAAATAAGAAAACAGTGAATATGCAAACATTTTGACACTCTTCCAAGTGCTGCTTTGCAACACTGCTTTTGGCAGAAATAACAGCCTTCAAACAGTTTTTGAAACCAGCTAGGAATCTTTCTATTCTGCTTTTGGATTTTTTCCCCACTGTTCCTTGCAGACCTTTTCTAACTCAGAAATATTCTTAGGTGTCCTTACATGCTTGAGATCTCCCCACAGATTTTCAGCAATGTCCAAGACTGAGGATTCTGAAAAGTTTGAATATTTTGGCAAGGTAAGCATCAAAAACATGCCTCCAAATAAATGATTATGTACTTATATGTCCTAACAGCCAGGAACCACGCTGAGACAAGGAATAGGTCTCTAGTGTTTTATTACTGCTACATTAGACAGAAAATCCTAACAAACTGAAGAAGCGTGGGAAAAACCCAGACAGATAAACCCCAAAAGTTAAGGCGGGTCTGATCTGTGTCTCTTTGAATGGCTGCTTAACTCCTCAGTACTACGCATGCGTTTTCCCCCCTGGATAGGGGCCCCCTCCTGCTCACCATCAGTGCTCATGACATTATAGGAAAGAAGGATAAATGTTTCAGAATGGCCTTCACAGACCCCCAGTCATATATATTTTATTTTGAACTTCAACCCTCACAGTGATTCACTTCAAAAAATTTTTCCATGACCAGAACCCTTGAAATATTGCTCCTCACAATGGCCACATATAGCTCTCCTCGAAATGGCTTTCTGGAGCTCAAAACACTGTGTGCATCCCTAATTTACAACAAGCATGCATTGTTGTCAAGAGATATTAGACCTCCATCCCACTGCAGATTGTAGGTCAGGCAAAGTTATTGTCACTACCCTCACAATATAGGACATGCTGAGAAACTAATATACACATTCCCTGCAGTGTAGTTCACGGTTATAATCCTAGTGCAAGTAGGAGAACAATGCTGAAAGCGATCATTTACAGCAGCCCTGCAATGCTGTCAGATGTTAATATTGCAGATCAGAGATCAGGAAATTTAAATTGCCCCTTCAAACCGTATCCCTAGTGCAATTAAGCATTTAATTAAATAGGGAATGTCATTTTCCACTGACTTGGATGAAGGTATAAAGCTTTTTGAAACGGACCAAAACCAATAACGCTGTGCTTGGCTTTAATTTGTATTTATTTTTTCCCTTAAACACACTAAACCAGGATGCCTATTTATTTATTTATTTATTTATTTATTTATTTATTTATTTATTTATTTATTTATTTATTTATATTATTTGTATATTATTTGCTTACCTATAAGCTGGCCAACCATTAAAAAAAGCAGTTTGTAAATATCCATGGGACTTTCTAGGACTCCTTCCTCCTCTTTCTGTGCACGGGATATGTGAGCATGTATGCTTGTGTGTGTGTGTGTATAAATTTAAAGGAAAATAATGTTCACAGACCTACAAAATTGTGCCATAAGCTTCCAAGTCCTAAATGTTGAGGGCTCAGAGAAGTTCCTTGTTTTGGGGTTGTTTGCTTTTTTAAAAAAGCAGTTTCTCTATGGTGGAAAATTGAATTCTATTTCTGTTGTTATCTAGGACAGAAATACTGTAAGAGCCGAGCAGATGATTAAAATCTCCATCCCAAACCAAAGGTAATATTATATTTTTTCCTAAACATATTTTTATTGTATATGCATATGCTAGCTTTTATTTTGGAAAGCACTGTACCAATGACACTAGAGAACATAGCCCTGCTTTAAGAGGAAGGGGAGTTTAGGCAAACAGAAATAGCTCTGCTTTTTGCAAATGAAAAATGGTGCTCTAAGAGACATCAGATTGTGGGCTTAAGACTGAATGAAATGAATGAATGAATGAATGAATGAATGAAGAAGAAGAAGACAATAACGGGAAGAAGAAGAAGGAGGAGGAGGAGGAGGAGGAGGAGGAGGAGAAGAAGGAGAAGGAGAAGAAGAAGAAGACAATAATGGAATGAAGAAGAAGAAGACGACGACAATAATGGAATGAATTAAGAAGAAGAGGAGAAGACGACAATAATGAAATGAATTAAGAAGAAGAGAAAAGGAACTGGCTTGATTGAGCCTATAACAATTTACAGTATTCTGGAGTTAAGCATGAGGCTAAAGGGCTCAGCTTCCAACTGGTGGCCATTCCTGACCCAAGCCTTGTACCCCTACGTTGTGGTAAAGGAACAGAAAGCTGGCTTTCCCAGCAGAGTTCCAGTGTCACATCACTACTAGGGACTTGAAATACAGCATAGCACTTTGTTGTAGCACTCTGATTCTATAATAGAAAGTAATAACCTCTAATTTCTCATCAAACTGTTATCCAAGTGGTGTTGTTTCTCACAGATATCTCATAAGCCTGTTGTCTGGGGTAACACCAAGGTTAAAATGACTAAATGTATCTTATGTAGTGAAGGATGATTAATGTTCAAAGAAACTGGGACATGGATCTATTTGCACAAATGCAGAGCAGGTTTTCTTTTTCATATACTGTATATGGTGAGGGGAAAAAACATCTAGAATGAAGCTTTTAGAAAGAATGGGGGGTTGGGGTGGGGTGGGGGCTGCACTGTATGTTCAAATGAACACAGAAGGAGTCTCCACCTAGAGACCGAGTCATTTCTTGCAAGCTGTGATGTGTTTGCCAGTCACTTTTCAGACAGAATCATTTGTATTCAGGTCAAGTTGGGGTTGCCATTTCTAAACTGAAGCAAACTTTTTTGCAGAGGCCAAATTCTGTCCTTTGCAGGACTCAGCACCTTCTGCATTAAAAGGTTGCTTTTTCTGAATTGTTCAGGCCAGTGAAAATCAATAGGATGTAATCTTTTAGAGTGGATGTTTCATTCTGGTGGGCCAAGGGATTGCTTTCAATATGCTACTACTTTATTCATGCTCAAACCCAGAACCATGGATGCAGATTCTGCCAGGCAGTTTCAAAATTGTTCCCCTTGGTCTTGATGGTGGCAAGCATTCTGACTGCTTGTCTACTGCTGAGCCCAATAATTAATCAAAGATATAAAAGAAAGGTAAGCCATGCTAGCAAAAAGAACAAAATCTCTTCTGATAACTTAAAAACTAATCTGTTTATTATGGCATTAGCTTTTCCAGGTCACAGTCCACTTCATCTGATGCATGGAGATTAATTGTGAGAAGGCAGTCTTCTGCACACATGGTTATAACATGGTTCAGCATTTATAATGATCAACTCACCACAGTTGGCAAAGATCACAATGAGATAGCCCTCCCTGCAGAAAACACTGCAGAGGGTATAGCAGGCAAGGCAGCTTCTTCTGCTGATTGCTTCGAATGCATTAAATTGTTGACTGTATAATGGCAGCTCTGTCCATGAAGGTCAATGTTTTATGAGGCAAGGAAGCATTGGCAGTAAGTATGTGCATTGGCCATGTATGAATGTAAACTCCTCCTTTCACAGGTCTGCGTATTATATACCTGAAGAAGTGGGCCATGATTCACAAAAGCTCATGTGATAGTGTCAAGGAAATTTAAGGATTATTGTTTCATTAGAGATGTAGTGGCTGCAGCTTGGAAAATGATGCTAATTCTTTATTAGCTCTGTTTAAGTTCTCTGCACCAAGATGAATATATTCTGCGCTTAGGGTAGCCAGGAACAGGTTTAGCTACCCTTGATCCAATAATGCTATCAAGTGGAATAAATAGAAGCCATTCACTTATGGTAGACAATGAAGTTTCAAGAGCCCCGCCTAAGAGACTTTCAGTGCCTCTGCTATGAAAATAGCTTCCCTGCCAGACTGGAGAGTCAGCCTCACAATCCACATCCTCCTGAGAGAGAGAGATGTCTTTATCATGCACACAGGCTCAGATGACCTCTGCCCTTCCCTCTGCTGGATACAGTTGATCCAGGACAGAGGGAAAGGGACTGGGCAAAGAGGCTGGGCAAAGAATGGGGCTTTTATCATCCCCACCACTTCTGGTTCCCACCATTTCCTGGAATCTCCAGGAAGTCCAGGAAATTAGTGCAGGTCATTTGCTCCCTGAAGTCTTTTATTTCTGGGAGGATGGGTAAATACATGTACAAATCTGGATATTTGTACTGTTGTTGATTTCTCTTTTCTCTGTTATGCCAAGCCGCATTTTCTTTATCTCATAGTACAGTTGGATGTTGAATGTCAACCTTCATCCATATTTCAGTCTATGTTCAAAATACCACAGATCACAAGAAGATTAAGGAATGCACTTCCTTTGGATCTTTGGATCTGTGATATTTTGAATTCTTTCCAGGCTCTTCAAAGATTTTCAGCAAAAAAGCCTTCATATTTAGCATACCCCACCCCCCGTGATCTTTTGGATCTTTTTAAAACTAATTTGTGAACTGCAGTTATCACAATAACTGAGACAATTTAGGACCATTTCCATCTCCTCATTGATGGAGAAATTCTGAGCCAAATTGTCATCTGTACAATCTGTAAGTAAAAAGGTTGGAAAGAAGCTATGAGTTAAGTATTTTACATGTTAGATTCAAACTTAATATTAAACCACAATGTGGCTCATTCAGTTTGTAGTGGTTTATAGCTTACTATTTTGTATGCTATGCTATTATATCAGGTTCTGAAAATAAATCATGGCATAGCATCTTAGGACAACCAGTGTATAATTTGACAAGTAAAGGCAAAAATACTCAGGTGGGTTGAGTAAAGTTGTGAGCCACCCAGGGTCACTGGGTATCAGGCAGCATACAAGTTTAATAAATTATTATTATTATTATTATTATTATTATTATTATTATTATTGTCATTAAAGTTATTTTATCTGAGTTGGACAGCAAAAATGTTAAACCTGAAGAGTCCAACCTACATTAAAATAAATGTAATAAAATGCCCAATTCTCACACCAAGAAAACTGGTCTGGTTTATACTTGAATTATTTAATCTGGAAGTTTAATTGATCAGCCCCATCCTAATAAAGTTGTTGGTACTGAATCTCACCATCATGCTTCTGGCACATAAAAAAATAAGCTGATTTCCATTCGCTTCCATAGAGCCTGTGTTTTTAACAAGCCCACTGCAGAGGCCTGCACATTGATACAAGCGGACTCGGATGATTCTGTTGAGGAGAAGAAAGCGGGAGACAAACCACTCCACAACTGAGAACGATTAACCTTTCTTGCCCTATTTGCCTTTAGTAATTAACAACACACTGTGAAGGATCAGCTTAATAAGTAACTTCCCGTTGGCTAGTCCAAAATTTGCATGTTAGACTAATCCCTAGCTCCCAGACCTCATTAGCCAGGGGGCTCTAAGTAAAATTCTACCACCTAAAGTGGCCTTAAATGTCCTTTTAGGGAAAATAGACTTTTACTATGAGGGATGGGACAAAGTCAGAAACATACTCTGACTAGCAAATATGCTGTATCTATGTTTTATAGCAGTATGCAACTAGGTTAACTTTTTGATCAACTAACTTTACATGCTTGCAGAGACAATGGCTTTTGTCTTTCTGATCTATCTATCATCTATCTATCAATCTACCTGTCCGTCTATTTTGTTATAGGGCACATCTCTTGTAATCAACTAGCGAAGCTTGCCAACCATATCTAGTCTCCATTCATTTGATTAAGGGATTATACTAACATACGTAGAATGCTGTTCTATTAAGATATGGACTTATTCATGGGGAAACATTATTATTTGAAGGATTACACATGTGTAAGCATTTCCTTTCCTTTTCAGTTTGGCATTTTGTCCCATAGTCCCACATGGGGCTGAAGCATCAGATTCACTGAGTTATATTCAAGCTTGCTGGGGGGGAAAAAAGAGAAAATATATATGTAGCTCATCTAATGAGCAGAGTGTCTGGCAATCATTACTATCAAGTAATTTCCTGTCACCTGATGATGATCCACATTGGATTTCCAGTTACTGTGGGTCTGTAGTCATTGTTTTACTCAATTCTTCAGTGACACAAATGTATTTATTTTTTTGTTTATTAGATCTATATTTCACCTTTTCTGCAGGAGCTCCAGATGGCACACTTACTCCCTTGTCCAATTTTTTTCTCACATCAGCAATTTCTGACTTAGGCTGGGCTGAGAGAGACTGGCCCATAGTTTTGATAACTAATAATGATAATAGTTATTCTCTCTGTCTGTTTTGAAGTGACATATATGGTATTAGGAACAATGGTGCATAGTATATTCGGTGTAATCATCAGTCATGGTTAGACCATCACTAGACTGGCTGAAGTCTGCCAATATCATATGCCAAGACATTTTAAGTGTCAGTGAAATGGAATGAGCCTTACTCACACTACAGCAATCAAGCAACAATCTATATTATAAATATGTTTAGGATATTACATGTGACCCTTTTGGGGGGTTTAATCTCTGATGTGATTCAATAAATTATATGATGAATAGAAGGATGAGCTTAGTAGCTACTGGGGTAGAAACACTAATTCAGATTCTTTTCTTGAGTTCTGTTGCCAAGTCTAACATCTTTCAGTTAAGATTAACCTGTGGGGGGAAGCCCATTTACTAATCAAGACTCTCTGTATAACTTCAAATTTGCAACCCTGGACAGTCCAAGTTCTAAATAATTCAGGAAACCTACCAATAAGTGAAAGAGGCTTGCCACTGCAGATATTTGCACTGGAATCTGTGAAGAGGCAAAGCTAACGGGTTTATCTCAGCTCTTTCTCATACAATGATAATCAACTTGGGGATTTGAATGCTCCAAGGAGCATTTTGAAATGACCTATGTAGATGTCGAATTGGCAGACCACTGAACCTAAACAGTGGTTGATCACACTGCTTTGACACATCAAACTGGTCCTGTACATTCCCCATCTAGTGATAAATATTCGTGCATTTATAGATTGGATTGGGAAAGGCAGAGGTTGTCCTATTCAGAGCTGGTGTGATGAACTGCCTGCTCTTTATTTTTTTTTATTTATTTTTTTTAGATTTCTCTACTATGTCCTGCATAGACCATAAAAAACAAATCAAAGGGGTAGAGAAGCCATCTCATGAACTGTATCCTGTTTTTTATACATAATCATTGCACTAGTCCATAAACTATCAGATTCTATTCCTTAGAAGTTTTTTTTTTCCATGAAGGAGATGACTAAATAACTGCTTAAAAAGGCATCTACATATGAACATATGAAGAGTCCCTCCTTAGGGGGGAGATGGGTGGTGATAAAAATTTGACAAATAAAATAAATAAAAAAATAAACAATGCATTAAAAACTATATTGACTTCAAAAAGCCCAAAATAATCAACCCCATTCTTAACTAAGACCTCCTTAAATGCTCTAAGTTGATCTTGTTTAAAAGCATTAAGGGAAAAATGCAATGTGCGTGCATGAAAATTCTAACTTTATAAACAGAACTTTTAAAAACATTGAACTGATTTTCTCTGAACTTGGAACCCCCCAGCGGGGACTATAAATAAGCTAATTTAACATTTCTTGCTTCAGCCAGCCCTGACTTTATGAGTGTGCAAATTTTTCATTTTGAAGATAGAGGAAAAGTGTATTTCCCCATGCTTGCATAAATCATAGAGAGCTGAATGAATTTGACTTAACTTTTTTTCAGTCCTTTCATACTAACCTTTTGGCTAAGGCCATGTACCATAAAAAATAAATATTTCAGCTAAACGAAAGATACAAAGACAGCTTTTCAGCTTTTCCAATGAATGGCTGTTGTTGCTAATAATGCAATGGATGCAAACCTTAAATAGCATGTTTTACCCTGGTCTCCCTTTTTTGCAAGTCTCAGTAGGATTCCAAGGTCCTGTATTAATATATTTCTGAACATTTTTAAAGCTATTTTAATTTCATGGTCTATGTTAGTATCAAAACGTGCCCTTTAGATTTTGTTTCTCTAAGTTTCATTTTCCAGCTTTGTCATTCTCCAATCAATCTTAATAAGAATAGCTGAACATTGTTATATATACATGTTATATATACATTTGGAAGTAACACTGTATGGAGAGATAAACTGCACCTGTAGGACATTTATTTATTTCTTTATTTATTAACTAGATTTATAAGGCCACCCAATTTCAGTAGTGCACAGCATGGATGTGAGTTGCAACGCTGAGTTGCCATGCTGGTCTGATGGAAATGGTATCTGTTGTTGGATGAAATCTAGTTCAAAGGGTCCTATATCTGGCCATTTAAGACTGGCATGCTCTGGAGGAAATAACTTAGATGGTCAGCATGGAATACTCAGTGCATGATCCTTCTTCCCAATCTGAAAGCTATTTGTAGAATTATCAATAACAACAATACTCTTTTTAGCAGGGGAAACTTCAAGATAGTCTTAGATGCATGGGGAATTTTCCAGATCTTAGAACTCTGAACATAAAGACTCTAGGAACCAGACTTCCACACTCAGACTTTTATGGAGTGACAGAGCTGGGAGGAGCTGTGCAACACTTCCTTTTTACATGCATTGTCCCTTGATACAAGTAATTTGTTACATGGCAGCATGTCATCCAGAACTACTAGACAATCCAGGGACCTAATGTGCTAAAGTGGTCAGACTGGGGAGTTGGATTGGGAGACACAGTTCAAATCCATCCTCAGATGCGGAAGCTCACTGGGAGCCTTTGGGCCAGTCACTATCTTTCATCTTAACCTATCTCAGAAAGAGCTTGTTTATTTATTTAAGAGATGCATAGTCCAACTCAAACAACTGCAACTGTGGGTAACATACAGTAAACAAATGTCAAAATAAATCAATGGCACAAACAACTATAGTTAAAATCAGAACTATAACAATTAATGTGTTCAGGAACCCAGACATGACTCACACCCTACAAGCTTTATAGACAAAGCCTAAAACTTCCATGCACTCTTAACTGTTTTTTTTATTTTTACAATATACAGCACACCCACACATTGCTTGTCTTGAATGCTTGGCATATAGGATGGAAAAAGAAAATTATGGACAACAGTGGCTGTGTGCATTGTATATGTGCTTTTGACACATTGATTACTTTTTCTACCACACTGTCTTTTCCTATAGCTTAGATGCTTGCACCCAAGTTATTTGGATATTTCTTCCACTACCATTTTAAAGTAGCAAACTGACATGACATTGAGAGAAGGAAGGCAGGCAGGCAGGCAGGCTCTTGTTTCCTTAATTTTTTTTTCTTATGTTCTAGCTCAAGGGAATGAGCCTTTAAGTTGAAACCTCTCTTCATTTTTGACTGAGTTTACACAGTCTAGAACAGCCTGTATACAATAATTTCACACTCTTGCCAAAAAAGGATATCTCTATATCTTGCCAACATCTGAGATATTTTCAACAGGACCCTGAGACGAAATTTTAGATTTCCTTTCAAAAGAGCTTACTTAACTTCCTCTCTATTGACTTTCCATTGGCAAGTGGTCTTCCAAGGCAATTTATACTGCTGTGGGATCACTATTTTTTTTTCATTTCTCCTGCTTTGGTTTTAATTGTCCTTGTCCTTTTATATCTGTTTGCTTTTATATGGCGCCGGTTTCATACTGCAGTATGTACAGTGGGTGGGCAAGTAATTTAAAGAAATAAATCAGCATGCTAGTGCAGCTTCCCTTGAAACCCTGCTATAAGTGTTTCACTTTTTGTTTGCCAGTTCTAAATTAGCAGAAGATTCAAGGAAGAACAATTGGGCAGAAAAGCTAAAGAGTTTTCCCATCTTTTTCTGCTTTTATTAGTAGTCCAGTTAATCTTCAGTTAGTTTAATACTCTGCTGAACTTCATTTCCTTTGGGGTTTACTTTTCAGGTAAAAGGAAAAATTGATCAAGTGGCTTAAAAAGTCATTTGCTGTAAAGCCTATTTTCATAATAAAACGAAGTCTCTAATCCTGAGTTTGGATATAATTTTCATCAAGGCTGTATACTTTAAAAAGTTACACAAAGCAAACAGATGATTAAAAAGATCTATAAGTACATTAAGCAAACTCAGTACAGACAGCTTTGCCAACATTACCTTTCAGGATTTAAAAATGGAGATTGTAAAACTTGCCAGTTTCCCTGAAAAAGTTACTGGTGTCTCAACATTACTTTTCTTTTGCTAATTATGTGCATTGCTGCCACCTTCTGTTTGAAATAAGAGAAGGAAGGAAGGAAGGAAGGAAGGAAGGAAAGAAGGAAGGAATTTTGCTATAGAAAACATATTATCCTGGAAGAAGGCAATGCTAAACCACTTCCACATTCATGAAACCAACAAAAGTCATACACAACACAGGAAGCCTTCATCTTTACTTAGTCCACAAACTAAGCCTACAGTATGCAAGAAATTAGCAAAAGCTCTCTTTCCTTTTTTAAAATCTTTTTAAATACATAACAATACCACTTGTATGAAATCCATTTGCACGAGCCAGCAAATAAAGTGAAAGCAAGGTTTATACCACCAGGTTGTATTTTAAGGAGAAAAAAAATCACATTAGCAGAAAACATTAGATATTAATTCAGTGCATCAATTTTCACCATCTTAAATTGGAAATAAATGCAAAGAAGTGTTCAAAAGGCTCAAACTAAAACAGTAAATCCTGTTTAAATGTATCCCTTTTGTGACTGGTTTAGTTTTTATACCGCTCATCTGTGCAGGATGAAATCAGGAGAACTAATGCATTTTTTCCACATTCTAGCTTTGAAACAGACTTCTGTCTGGGACTATTTTTATTTATCTGCTCATGACTGATAGCTCATAGTTCAGACAGCTAGTAGAGAAGCTGGGAAATTATTTCACAACTGCGCTGCTTTAGCTTTTGCAATAGGAGACTACATTACTGACCACTTCTTCTTTTTTTAATAGTAATTTTATTAAAAATAACATTTGCAACGATAAAAACTAATATAAACTA
Organism: Candoia aspera; assembly: GCF_035149785.1. Taxonomy (NCBI): domain Eukaryota; kingdom Metazoa; phylum Chordata; class Lepidosauria; order Squamata; family Candoiidae; genus Candoia; species Candoia aspera. The sequence continues at coordinate 213,629,738 of NC_086153.1, forward strand.
AAAACATAAAAGAAAAAGAAAAAATAGAAGGTGCAAAAAAAAAATAGTAAGAAAAATAGAAAAGAAAGAAAAAATAAGAATAAAGAAAAAGAAATGTATAAAGAAATGACTTCCCCCTTCATCACTAATATAAACAATTTCAGTAACTTATCACCTTCTCTTAAAATACAACAAATGATCTCTTCTTCCCATATCCCATCTCTTATCTATAAACAAATCCTTAAAGCCTCATCATTCAGTCTTGGTCAGCAAAAGTCCATTAAGGGTTACCAGAGATAACAACATATCTATTTTAACCTTGATCAGGTAAACCAACTTTATATTCTTTCCTTTTACTTTTAATAATCTTGATCTTCAGTCTATTCAAATAATATGCTAAAGCTTGTTTTCTTTTCATTTTTTCTTTCTCCCTTCTCACAAAATCCTTCAAAGCTTTAACAAGCCTCTTTTTAAAATCCAATATAGGAAAATTATCCAGGTCACTGTCTTGGTCTGTTATTTATATATCCCTTTTAATTATTAAGACATCAGCTGGTTTCTTTTGTATGTCCAGTGTAGGATCTTTTTTCTACATTCTTGTAGCCTGTCATTTTCAAATCCACTTTCAAATCTGTCTCAGTCTTGTCAGGTACAACTTGTTCCTTTCCACAACATCTTTTAAACACAGTCTATTTATAGAGGCAGACACTCTTAAAATTAACTTCTGGGTCCATTGTTTAATAATATCCTTCAATATATCCAATGTTAAAATATTTTGCTTCATTCTGTATTAGTAACTTGAATTTAAGTGTTGTTCCCTTTTAACTGTAATCTTTAGTTCCCTCTAGTTCCTTTTAGTGTCCAACCTTCAAAGTCTCATCCTATCATTTTTTTTAAAGAATTCAAAACAAAAGCATTTTCCCACGGGAAAGTTTTTATAATTAATTCCAGAATCTTATTTCAAATCCATCTTCACCTTTAGTCCATTTGTAATTTTCCAAAATCAAAGTTCTAATCACCTCTTTGCTGTTTATTCCGATATATATATATATATATATATATTCCTTAAACTTGCATTTAAAACTTCTTTTGCTAAGGATTGAAGGAAAGTTACCCAGTGTTTTCAGACTTGTCTCTCCAAAGATTCCTAACAGCTGAAAAGCAGTTAATAAGCAATTTCTGAAAGTAATTAGAAAAGGAGGCATGCAAGCCCTGTGTCCTTTCGAAGGCACTGACCATGGTTTGAACAAGATGGTTATTCCCTCAACTCCTAGGGTTCTAAACCTGCTGAAGACCATGGTCTTGCGGTCTCCTCATGAGAAGCAGCTGTCTGGAGCACTTGTAGGTGATCTCAGGTCCTCTCCTTGTCTGGAGAGGAATTATGAAGAACCGTTCTACTCACTGACTCTTCATTCCACTGCAGTTGTCAGTTCTGATTTTAGTGGAGCCTTATTCAGTTTGCCATTTCTTCCCTGGAAGTCCATTACTGACCACTTCTCTGTGAAAAAGAGGGACATTCTACATTTCTTTCCTAATATATTTTATTTTTATCTCCTGGGAGTCAAGCTTGTCTCAAAGGAAACTTAGTGTGAAGAATCCAGCAACAGTTCTGCCACCTCAACTAAATAAGGCCTTGGAAGCAATTAATCTAAGGTCTATTCCCCTTTCAAAATATACTTGGCAAAGCATGGAAGCTCTGCTACTTCCCAACACTTCCTAAAACATTGTTTCTGGCTGCATTCCTAGACAAGGTTGGAACAATAGAACCGCAAGCTTAACTCCACCAAGGGGCTTTTCTTTAGCACATTCCTCTGCTAAAATCTTGCAGATTATGAGAAAACATACTCTTAAAAACATCTAGCCTTGTGCTAGGATGAATAAACTGTTGAAATTGCATTTACTGTGTTGAGAAAACAGTTCCAGGTTAACACTGTTTGCCATCAGCCTAGGACCTTATTCTCCAAAATCCTAGATTTGGGGGGGAAAAATAACCTCACCAAATTGATACACAAATCCAACACTTTAATATATTAATATTAGCCAAGCATATGTGAGTGTGCATGCAATCATATACTAAGACTGCTAGTATATGATACTAAGAGAATTTCAATTTGATGTGCATTTTGTTTTAAAACTTTTGAAATGAGATAAGCAAGTTGAACTATCCATCTCTAACTGCATACCTATATAGCCTAGCAAATCTAGAAGGATATTTTGGCTAGTGTTAGAGAAGCTGGATGATTGCTAGATAGCAGCAAAGGTATAGAAAAGTCTTAACTTTTTACTGTCAACTAATGGTTATCCAGATGTTTGCAGTGCTGATCAGGTAGCCCTAAATTGGGCTAAAACGCTATAATCAAAGTATAGATTAACTAGTGCAGGCATTTACCCAAGCATTTGTCTAGTGAGCTGGATCACAATCTTTATAAGGACAGGAAGAATTTAACTGGCCCCTTGTGCCATCTGATCTTGCTGAACTGGTATTGCACTACAGGTAGTCCTCGCTTAATGAGTACTATTGGGACTGGAATTTCGGTTGCTAAGTGAATTCATCCATTAAATGAATCCAACCTGATTTTATGTCCTTTTTTGCAGCAGTCATTAAGCGAATCACTGTGGACATTAAGTGAACCACATGGTCATTAAGTGAATTATGTGGTTCCCCATTGATTTTGCTTGCCAGAAGCTGGCCAGGAAGGTCGAAAATGGCTATCATATGACCACGGGACACTGCGACGGTCATAAATGAGAACCAGTTGCCAAGTGCCCAAATTGTGATGACGTGACTGCAAGGATGCTGCAGTGGTGGTAAGTGTGAGGAACGGTCATCAGTCAGTTTTTTCAGCACTGTCATAAGTCTGAATTGTCACTAAATGAATAGACTACCTGTAGATACTATATGCTATCCTGAGAAATTGAACAGGTTAGCAGCATTTGCCTTGGAAAATCATTACGTAGCCTTCAATGGAAAAGTTACATCAGTGAGGAGATTCATTCAAAAACAATACTGTAGGTCTTTTAAAAACAATAATACAGCATTTATCCACATTTACTATAATGTGACTCCTGGAAAGCACAGCAGTAAATAGCAAACAGACATAATGAAAATGTTATTGACAATAACTAAATGTAGTATAGTCAATTATTATATTGACAATATAGTAATATAAATTTTACTACACAAATAAAAGTAGATAGCTGCACAGTTCATATTGATAACAATATCTATTGTACAGTCTCACAAAACAAAATTACTTCAGCTAGATCCTAATAGTGGATACAATTAAATCTGCATTTCGATTCCAAGGGGAAGTTCAGTATAAGACTTTGGCAGAGGGAGGCTTTAAGGTGGTGGTAAAAATTACTGGGAATTAAATAAGCCATCTTAAAGAGAAAACACAAACTAGACCAAACAAGTTTCATGGGGGGACAAGGTACTTTTTAATGCATTTTCAAAGCTCTTTCACTTGTCAGAGGAAGGCTGAAAACTCATTTATAACTATAAGCCTGAACTATGAATGAATGTGTATTATATGCATGCATGCAGTATATTTCTTAGGCAGTATTATGACCAAATCAAGTAATATACACTTTGTTGCTCAGTTGCAAATTATTCATATTACAACCTCTTCATTTTTATGATAGCTACAGCCACATAACTTTGCAGCTGTAGTAGTTAGTCATCTACAGCTCAGTGCTTTAATAGCATGTTCCATTATTATTTAAAATGTATTTCTTGCCTTATTCTGTACAGCATCCTGGGAGAAAAGGACTGCAAGTTTTAATCAGTTTAATGCAAGGGTAAATAATCTGGTGCCTGCCAGAGATTTTGGAATACGGCAACACCAATCTTCAACTATAAACCATAGGATTGTGGGGAGTTGTAGTTCCAAACCACTAGAGACCATACATTTCGCTAATCTTGGTTAATTGACATGAAGATGATCCTACCACAGTACAGAATATAACCCTCCCAAGAAGAATGAGAAGGGAAATCAGAACGTTCAAAGCATCTTCTTTTATTTAGGAATCAAAACCTCTCCATTGCGAGCACAGAATTTGCTCCCGATATTTTAGGTTTATTACTCTGCAGCTTAAACACCCCTTAATTATTATTTACAAAGGCATGAAAAGCATTCAAAAAGAGGTGCTTCGCAAAGCATATTTGTGTGAGAGCATTCCCAACTGGAGTGTTAAAGCAGCTACCTCCTTTGCAGCCTCATCAAAGGCTGTCATCAGTTGCCTGTGGATGTATGCATAGATCACAGAACTGCCACTGAAAACATGTGGTTGCTGCACATAGACAGTGACAGCCTTTGAAGCATCTGTGAGAGCTTTCTGAAGAAGATGGCTCCTTTAGCAGTTCAAAAAAAGGATGCTTCACTCCAGTTAAGAAGCTTTGCAAAATGTCCTTTCGAATGCTTTGCACAATCTTAATTATTGAACTGTGGGCCTATGATATCATACAATTAGTTTTATAGCATGTTTAAGGTACATCCCTAGATTAGAAGCATTATGTTGATAAATTCAGAATACGACAACACTGGCAGATTTAATTCCATAAGAGACAAAGCCATGACTGATATATTTTTTATAAAAAAAAGCTGATGGGGGAGAATGTATTTGAATGAGCATGTCTCTCTTTCTGGAATTTCTTGGTAGGCTGTGATTTGACTCACATGAGATGGAAAACTGAAGACACTGCTTCACATAATCATCCAAAATTATTTCAAACTTCTCTAGCACCAAATGGCACAGTCAGTCAGTACTAGGTCTGGTGTGAGCTGTTTCTTTCGTTTATTATTAGTATTGCTTTCTTTCTTAGACATAAGTTTTGCCTTTAATTCATGAGCTCAGGGTGGTGTACATAACGTTCTCTCTTCCCATTTTTCCTGACAAACACATCCTGTGGGGACCCACATCCCAGTTTGTGACACCGCCTTCTCTGTCTCTTTCTCCTTCATGCCGGGGATCAGAGAGGGAACGAACAACTCTTGTGCGGGATCTGAAAGACTTGGCTTCAGGGAACCTCTGAAATTAGCCCAAGAGACACATGGAAGTAGCTCCTGGCTGCTTGTAACTCTAAGTTCCTACTTGCTCAACATGCACAAAATTCTTTTAGCTTGAATTATGTATAACCTACCCACTTCCATGCCAATTGTCCTTGTGAGAAATTCAAACCCGTTTGCAAAAGAAGTCAATCACATTTCTGCATTCCTTCTTCCTACCTAGCCCCAATGGAGACTTGAGAGAGAAATAACCTAGAATTTATACTGGTGTAGGTTTTCATGGCTGGCATCAATGAAGCAATGATGGGCTTTCAGGCTTAATGGCCATGGTCTAGTTTTCTTTTGTTCTGACATTTTGCTAGCAGCTGATTGGATTATATACAGCACACTCACCAGAAAGAACACCTAGCGGTATCCTGGCTCAAAAACAATCCAGTCAGGAACCAGCTGTCTTGGAATAAACCAATCCAAAATAAACCAGTCAGAAACCCACCCAGGAACAAGCATCCAATCAGCAGCCTGGTTCATAGACAGACCAGTCAGGAACTGGTACTCTTGAATTTCTTCAAAATGGACCAATTGGATGAAGAACCAATCAGGAATCAGCTTCCTTGGACTCCCATGACATCAGCCAATTGGAGATCAGCTTGCCAGTTTCAAATACAAGAATCTAGTCTGCCCAGTTCAGTTGCCTGTGAGCTGCCAGGAAGTACATCATAAAGCACCTCACTTGGCCTCTGAAAATGCCAACCACAGCTGCTGGTGAAAGTTGGAACAAAAGCAAACTAGACCATGGCCATTCAGCCAAAAGCTCATCACTGCTTCAAACTAGAATTTTATTTCATGTTATCAGATTTCTGTCTATGTGAAACATTTACTTTAGTCAATTGCTTTAAAAGTATATTTTAAACCATAATTCCTGGTTCTTATATAGCAATAAAAAGAGGAAAGTATTTGAGTTCAGCACTTGCTTAAAGATTCCTCCTGTTCATAGAAGTATCATTAAATTATTCCTTAGTGCAACTGTCCCATGTGTAACTTCGAAATATGTTGGGGCCACCAAGACCAGAATTCCCAATGCTGGCTAGAAATTCTGAGAATTGTTCCAACACATTTAGGGGGCATCCAGTTAGACAAGGCTGATGTACAGTTATCTTTGAGCACTGTATAGAATTTCAGTTAGATAAGAGTTTATTATATTTCTAGAAGAGAAAAACAAAATGAGGACGTGACCATCTATACACATGGAATAAGCCAAAATGCAATTTGTTCAGTTTTGACTTAGTGTTGTGTGAACCCAGACACTGGTCTATAAACCATAATGTATGGGTTAACACAATGCATAAACCCAATGATCTGTGGACTTATTCAACAAACGGGAGTAAGGAAGCCACAACTTGAAATGACAAGTTGCTATCCCTACTACAAAAACAACATTGAGAGCAAAAACAACATTGTATCAAAATATTTTTATTAAAAATAGTGTCATAATAGAAAGACAATAAATTTCAGCCATATCTCCACAACAGTTCCAGTGCAAAAGATGACAGGTATCAACAAAATATAACAAACTGCAGTTAGTACTCAGAAGAGAACCCTAGCCAGACATAAAAAACGCCTGCCTTCTGTTTTGCACACCCACCAGAGTCAAATGAAATTTAAGCAACGAATAAAAATTAATAGAAACTGATTAGTACATTCTCTGTCACTCACAGGGCAACTAATGCTACCAACTTGGACAGACCAACATGAAGAGGTGAGGAATGATCTATGCATATAAATGAGTCCTATAATTTTCATTCAAATTAAATACCTTCTTTCATTCTTTATAGAATCAGATCAACAATTAGATCAATTGCATTTGCTTGAGCTTTGTCTTGATAAATGCAGCTAATTTATCCATAACTAAGAAATAAATAACTCTTTGAAATTTAATTGAGCACCTTCAAGGAAATTGAGCCCAAAAGTGCAGCCTTTAAATCTGAAGATTCCTACTAGTGAAGCAGGGATTGATCTCTCTCCTTGAAATAATTTGTTTCTGCATTGGTGAAATAATTAGAATCCAATCTCCAGGATGAGAAAGGAAAAAAAAAAACCTAGTTAGTTGCATAACTACAATCCTGCAAATGATTACTTTTCTGGATTTATGCTGTCTCTTCCATTCCATATAATGGAAAGTACACATGATGTACTTTGGCAAAACATTTCACACTTTACTTTCCAATTCAGTGAAATACCATAAAGCCAGACTCCCTAACAAAGTTTATGATTCTCTCAGGTTTCATATTGAGGCTGCTCCAATGCCACTATAAGTTATTAATGAAAACAATCATTAGTATTTATAGATTCTGGCCCAAAGAATGCAAAATGCATACAAACAAACCCTCACAGTATCAAGTCTTGACTACTATACAGTATTCCATTTTTCTCCTAACATATCTTCCAACAGTAATAAGCCTTTTGGAAAGCATTTCAGTGCTAACACAAAATTAATAGTTCAGCACCTATGTTTTCCAAGCCAAACTGTTCAGAAAGGTCATGGCAAAGCCATACTAGAAATATTTGCAGAATAGCCTGCAAAGCAGAAATCTTAAGTGAGCATTTTTCTCTGTGCTGCCACAGGAAGCTGTTTCCAATTATTACCTTTGTGATGTTCCCAGAGCTTTGAAAGAGACTCTGGACCAATGGGAAGAAAAGGGGTAGAAAAAAAAAAGATGGTAGCTACCTTCCCTCTCCTTCCCCTGCCCTAATAATCTCAAATTACTCAATTGGTAGGCTTTACCCTAGCATTTCATAGAACTGGTTTAGATTCTTTGCATTCTTGACATTTTCTGCTTATGGCGTTCACTGAGGTATGTTTGCCTTTTTGGAGTCTAGCCATTCCTAGTCAAACTATCCCACAATCTCCATCAACCTTGCAAAATTACAGGTGTGAGCCAGCACAGCTATGTGGCAATGGATCACTGTGCCATTGCATCAGGCTGCTCCAATCACACAAGCTGGGTTGGAAGTTTAATTTGATCAGGTTTCCTTAACCAGGGTTCCATGAGAGGTCACTAGGGGTTCCCTGGGAGATCATGATTTATTTAAAAAAATTATTTCAAAGACCTCCAAAGAGATGGGAAGATCCAATAGTCAAGAATTTTGGCTGAACCTGGAGAAGAAAAGCCAGGAATGGAAAGCAAGTTGCGACCGGCAGGACTCTGTCTGGCGACAGTCTGGTCTATCAAGGTCATCGAGGTGATTTCAAATTTGGGCAACTTCACATTTAAAGAGGTAAGTTTCATTCTTTATTTTAGTTTAAGAACACTGTTAATGCAGATCTGCAGGCCTTGTTAATATGTTTTCTACTACAGATTAAGGTTACTATGGTAACTAATCATTTTGGCCAGGTGAAGAGGTTGAATTTAATTGTCCCCTTTTTCAGTTGTTAATTGTTGCACCTGGGGGGAAGAACTTGCCTGGACTTGTTTTAGTTTCAGTTTCCCTTTTGTGTAGGCATGTAGAGAGTTAAGCAGCTCTCACTGAGAGCCTGTAAATCCGAGGAAACTTTGTAATTGCCTTCTAGTGCGTGGGCGTTCCCACCCCAATATCGCTTGAATTTTTACAGGGTCCATCTCAATTCCCTTGTCAGATATCCTATACCCCAGATAGTCGAGTTTTGTGAAACTCACATTTAGACAGTTTGGCATAAAGTTTGGCATTCCTAAGCTTGGTAAGCACCTGCCTAATGAGGCGCTCATGCTCTTCCTCAGTCTCCGTGTAAATCAAAACATCATCCAGATACACCAATACCCCTTTAAACAAATGGTCATATAACACTTCATTAATCAGTTGCATAAACACCCCAGGTGCTCCGGGCAAACCAAAAGGCAGGACTTTGTACTGAAAGGAACCCAATGGACAATTAAAAGCAGTCTTCCACTCATCCCCCTCCCAAATGCGGATGTGGAAATAGGCTTCTCGCAAATCCAGCTTGGAGAAAATGTTGCCCTTTGACAGATGGGCTAACATGTCTTTTATTAACGGCAGAGGGTACTTGTTTGATATTGAGACTGCATTTAACCCGCAGTAGTCTGTACAGAGTCTTAACATGCCATCCTTTTTGTCCCGGAACAGTACGGGGGCTCCAACTGGAGAATTTGCTGGTTTGATAAATCCCCTGGCCAAGTTTTTATCTACAAAGTCCCTTAGCGCCTCAAGCTCTTTCTGAGTCATTGCATAAATCTTCAGCTTGGGCAGTTGAGTATTGGGGACCAACTCTATCGCAATCAGTTTTTCAATGAGGAGGGAGCTGGTCTGCTTCCATCTCCCCAAACACATCAGCAACCTCCTGGTATCTCTCTGGTAATCCCTCCAGAGGTGTCCCCGAGAAACTTGGGGTTGCTGCCGCAGCCCTCCCCACCGCAGCACCAGGAACTTGGTCTGCGGTAGTGGCTTGGTAAAACCCATCTGAAAAAGTTAGAGTCCTGTGCTCCCAGTTTATGTAGGGGTTTCCCTGGACCAACCAGGGAATCCCTAGGATGACCAAGGGATGACCTATAGGTGCCACTACAAACTAGCCCCTCACGGTGGCTACCTATTTGCAATGCCACCGATCCTGTTAAATGGGTCACTGGTCCCCCCCCCCGCTTCTGAACCATCCAATTGGGTGAAAACCATGGGTTGCTGAAGGGGAAAGCTGGGTAGGTCCAAAGCAGCAACCACGTCTGGGTGCATTAAGCACCTTGAACACCCCGAGTCAATTAGCGCCCAAACCTCAACAGTCTTCGTGCGGGAGCCCAACTTTATTTTCACATTCAGCGTGGGACAGTTAGCACTCACCAAAACATCTTCACGCCCATCATCCACCACCTGCCCACTGGCGCTTTTCAGAGCAGGTGGCTGGCATTTCCCACCGGCTCTTTAGGATCACTTTCCTCCTCTCCCCCGAAGTAGGGTACCTCATCAACCTCGGTCTCCCCCTTGACCGCTGTCATTTTCCTGGTCAACGATGGCGATTTGCCTGCTGCTTTTCCCGACCAATCCACTGCCTTGGCTTTCGGGCAAGCAGCCGCCCTGTGCCCCTCCTTCCCACACCAGAGGCACTGGCCTTTGGCATAACGCCGCTCCCTCCCCTCCTCCCAGGCTCGATACCTGGGCTTCACAGCCGCTGCAGCAGTTCGAGGTCCCTTGACGATTGCTGCTTGCCTCGTCGCCCTCTTTGCCTGCAAAAAGGACTCTTGAGCATGCTTAGCCTTCCTGGCCAGCTGTATCCATTCATACAGGGTGTCTGGGTCGTCTCTGCCCAACGCCCACCTCAAGACCTCCATATTCAGACCCTCTTTAAACCGCTCTATTAAGGTAGACTGGGACCAGTCCTCAATCTTCCCAGCCAAAGCCTTAAACTCCAGGGCGTAGTCTGCTACTGACCGCTGCCCCTGGCTGAGCTCCTTTAAAGCTCTTTTTGCTCTTTCCTTGGCTAAGGGGTCTACGAAGTGCAACTTCAATGCCCACAGGAATTCTTCGAACTCCTCCAGCTCAGGAGCTTCACCCTCGCATAACTGAACGTACCAGTCAGCTGCTCTCCCTTTCAACTTGTTGGCAATGGCATTCACCTTGGCTCTTTCTGAACAGAAATATGGACCGAATTCATCCAAAGAACGCCTTGCACTTGTGAGGAAGAATGACAACTTAGTTGGATCCCCGTCAAATTTGACACCAAAGTCTTTCAGTCCCGCTCCAGGTGGCCCCCGTCCCACATCTGGTCACCCATTCACGCCCCTGCTTGCTGGGGATCTCCGATCTCGAGGTGGGGATTTTGCAAGCCGAACTCTGGGAGGTCTTGCCTCTGCCCTGTGCTGTCTCCTGCCTCTCTCCAGCGGTGGCGCCGCAGGGGGGGGGGAAGGAGAGGAATACTTAGGGCTTGATTCCCCTTCACTCCTCACCTGGGGCCCCCATGCCATTGACCATTTCTTAAACATATACTCCATCGACTCCAACTTCACCTCCATTACCCTTAGTCTTTCAGGGGGTTGAGAGTCCTCCTTTCCTCGTTTGTCCGCCTGCCTCCCCTTCGTCCTTACAACTGTTGGGGATAATGGGTACCGCTGCTTCCAGGACATCCTGGACATCCCTGGTAGGGGTCCCTGTGCCTCATCCCAGGTGATTAGCTCGCCTGGCAACTCTCCGGTGGTTTCGGGTGCCCTTCCTTCTCCAACCTCCTCTTCCTCTGAGCTGGAACTTGAACCCTCCTGGACCCCACATAGTTCTGGGGTAGAGTTCCTCTCTGTTCTTCTAACCATGGAATCTGGCACCCCGTCACTCGTTTCTGCACTTCCACCGGTCTTGGATTTAGGTTCTGTCATCGCTAGCTCCACTACCTCACAGATCAAATCTGGAAAGAGGCTAACGGTAAAACTTTGGGGATTCTCAGCTTTATGTACTGATTGCCTATCCTAACAGACTCAGACTCACAAGCAGGAGCTTAAGAATATCTGGTTTATTAAAGAATACTATGCAAATACAGAGAAAGCTGAGAATGAGCAAAAGCGTGCCAAATACAAACTAAAAACCCTCGGTACAAACGTAATCCCTCCCCTCGCCCAACCGTTTCAAATTCCCCAACCCCAGGTGCTGGTAACGAGTTCTGCTGATCTCCTGGGAAGAAAACCTTGAACACAGTAGATAACCCAAACACATTCCATTCCCCTGAAGACAGATAACAAACCCAGCAGAAGGAGTTCACAGCCCCCTCCCAGACAGAACACACATCAGCAACTTGACATGCGAAACGTTACAATGTACAATGCACATTGAAATGGTGAACATGACACTGAGAGCCTGTAAATATGTTTGCTTTCTGTAAATAAAATTATTTTTACAGAAATGCCTGGTGTGTGACTTTTCTGATCTCTCCTGGGCCAAAGGCTTTCCTAGCAATCTACCAACAGGTTATGGGCCCAGTAAGCAGCCCAGTAAACCCACTAAGAAGCCCAGTAAAACCCCAGAGAGAATAGAGAGATCAGCTCCACACCTCATGCACAATTTAAAGGCAAGTAGCAAAGACCTGTGAAGATTTTCTTTGGAGCCACCTGGAGATTCTCCAGCAACTGCCGGTCTACAGGACAAAGAAGCCAGCTGAGGTGACTTGCAAAAGAAGGAAGAAGCCATGGCTACCTCCCAGCCCTCAGCAATGCCTCTGGAGCGCCTATCGGAGACCAACTATTTGAATTGGGCCCTGAAGATGGAGATGTATCTTTGCAGAGAGAATCTTTGGCTGCCAATTGGTGAGCAACCCCCCCAAAATCCCAGTGCTGAATGGCTTAGACAGGATGAGAGGGCTAGAGCCACCATTATCCTGGGAGTTGAGGACAATCAGCTAGTCCACGTGCGAGGTATGCAGTCTGCAAAGCAACTTTGGGATGCTTTGAGAGACTTGTATGTAAAGGCAACAGCAGGGAGTAAAGTTACCCTGACAAAAAAGCTGTACAAAGCCTACCTTGCAGAAGGAGATAGCCTTCCTGAGCACCTGCATTATATTCAGCAGCTGTTTGTTGAGTTGCAGGAGAGAGGAATGGAATTTACACCTCTCACAAAATCCTATATCCTCCTGTCCTCACTGAATGAAACGTGGGACACGCTGATTTGTACCCTGGAGGCTATGCCTGAAGCAGACCTCACCCCATCGTATGTTACACAGCACTTACTCGCTGAATGGGAGAAGAGAGAGGAAAGATCCCCCCCCCCCCATCTCTTCTGGAAAGCTGCAGTAGCAGAAAACATGGGAAAAGAAGGGAAAGGAAGCTGAGGCCACAGCGCTAGCCAGCCAGCGATGCTTCACTTGTGGTTCAGCTGGACATTTGCAGAAAGACTGTGCCTTGAGACCCAAAAGTAGAAAGACAGAGAAGAAGAACACAAGGGCAACACAGAAGAAGGCTCTTCAGACAACCCAAATTGCACAGGTTGCTGAGAAGGGTAATTCTGATGTATGGGTGTTAGATTCTGGGGCCAATTGTCATTCATGTAATTATAAAAGCTCTTTTGTGTCACTGTCTAAAACTGAAAGACAAAGTGTATCTTTGGCTGATGGGTCTGTGACCAAAATTATGGGACAAGGTGACTTGTATTTATCCTGCTTGGGAGAAACTGTAAAAGGTGTGTTGTATGTGTCAAATTTACAATCAAACCTTTTATCTGTGGCACAATTGGCTGCAACAGGGTATATCATAACATTTAAGAAAAATGGTTGTGAGATACGTAAACATGGAAAATTGTGTGCTACTGGTATATTAAAAGACTCCTTGTACATTGTGCAAAATGCAAGGAAGCCAAGCTGCAAGGCTGCAGTTGGCAACACTCCATATCATGACCAATGTGTACACCTGATGCACAGGAGATTTGGTCATGCTAATTTCAAGTATATAGCACAAATGCCACAGCTGTGTGCTGACCTAAAGATAAAACCCTGTGACAAATACTTAGATTGTGTAGTTTGCAAAGAATGCAAAACACTAAAAGCTCCTGTGAGTAAGCACAGTGACAGAGTTACAACTAGACCTCTAGAAATTGTTCACTCTGACATTATTGGTCCTATTGCTCCAAATCTTGGACAAGCAAGGTATGCAATGACCATCATTGATGATTTCTCAAGATACACATTTATCTACATCTTAAAACACAAAGATGAGGCATTTGAGAAATTTAAAAGTTTTGTGACATGGGCAAATGGAAAATTCCCTAGGCCTGTATCTGCACTCCAATGTGATAGAGGAGGAGAATACCTTTCTCACAAATTCAGAAGGTTCCTAGTGGAAAAGGGGATAGAACAAATTCTTTCTAACCCTTACACCCCTCAGCAAAATGGTGTTGCTGAAAGAAAGGGCAGAACTTTGCAAAATGCGATGGAATGCATGCTTAAAGATTCACATTTATCTTTTAAGTATTGGGGAGAGGCAATATCTACTGCCTGTTATGTACAAAACAGATTGTATAACTCTGTGATTCAGGACACTCCATTCCATTTGTTTTATGGTGTGAAACCAAAGGTAAACCATCTGAGAGTGTTTGGTAGCACTGCTTGGGTTCACATTCCAAAACAACAGAGAAGGAAAGGAGGCCCCACAACAAAGAAAGCCATCTTTGTCGGCTATGAACAAAGCCAGAGGAGCTACAGGTTCATAGTGGGAGAGAAATCGATAATTAGCAAAAGCGCTTTTGCTGAACAAAACTGGGGGAGATTAAATTCTAGCTCTCCAGTTGATCTGACCACCACAAGAGAACAGCAAGGGCTTGCTGATAGTGATCTTTTGCCTGGTGAGGACATTAAAGCAGAAAAGCAAACTGAAGATCTGTCTGATGAGACAGATGCTTCTCGGGAAAGTGATAGGAGTCAAAATTTAAGCCCTGTATTACCTCGCAGATCTCAGAGGAGTAATAAAGGTGTTCCTCCATCACGTTTTCAGGCTGAAACAGTAAAGGCATTTCACATATTCACAGAACCTGAATCTTTAGAGCAAGTGAATGTTTTACCACCTGAGATTGCACAAAATTGGCATTCTGCCATGCAACAGGAGTTAGCATCCTTGAAAGAAAATAAAACATGGACACTGGTAAATCTATCTCCCAATGAATGCTGTCTAGGTTGCAGGTGGGTTTTCAAACTGAAAAGGGATGCTGATGGCAAAATCCAAAAATATAAAGCAAGGTTAGTTGCAAAAGGGTTCACTCAAAGGAAAGATTTAGACTTTGACAAGACTTTTGCACCAGTTACTAAAGGTGAATCAATTAGATTACTGTTAAAAATTGCTGCACTCAAAGGAATGTCAGTTCACCACTATGACATTCAAACTGCATTTCTCTATGGTGATTTAGACCACAAATTATACATGCAGCAACCCCCTGGCTATGAAAAACAGGAGAATCTAGTCTGTGAACTGCAGAAGTCAATCTATGGGATAAAACAAGCTGCTATATCCTGGAACCAAAAATTAGATGAAAAACTGCAGAATTTTGGTTTTGAAAAAGGAAAAGCAGATCCATGTGTATATATGAAGAAAGACAAACAAGGCTGTATGTATCTGTGCATTTATGTTGATGATTTGCTGCTGTTCACAACAACAGAAAAACAAAGGCTTGATTTTGAAGCCTGCGTGAAAAGCCATTTCACATTAAAAAAGCCTTGGAACTGTAACAAATTACCTAGGTTTGGAAATACACAGGAAGAAGGATGGTAGCTTTCTGTTAAACCAAAGGGAAAATAATGTTCAAATATTGTGAATGGAAAGACATACAGAGTTGTCAAAGAAAATTGGTTTGCATCATATTCTGTAGTATAAAAAGGGGAGTGTTAATATGTTTTCTACTACAGATTAAGGTTACTATGGTAACTAATAATTTTGGCCAGGTGAAGAGGTTGAATTTAATTGTCCCCTTTTTCAGTTGTTAATTTTTGCACCTGGGGGGAAGAACTTGCCTGGACTTGTTTTAGTTTCAGTTTCCCTTCTGTGTAGGCATGTAGAGAGTTAAGCAGCTCTCACTGAGAGCCTGTAAATATGTTTGTTTTCTGTAAATAAAATTATTTTTATAGAAATGCCTGGTGTGTGACTTTTCTGATCTTTCCTGGGCCAAAGGCTTTCCTAGCAATCTGCCAACAGGCCTACCCATGAAATGAATATCATAATTTGTAACCTCTGGCCTATATTTGAGCCTGAATGTGCAGGGATTCCCCGAGGCCTGAAAAATATTTCAAGGATTCCTCCAGGCACAAAAGGTTGAGAAAGGCTGAATTTGGTATTTTATAAATGAGGCCTACTGTGTTGACCCAAAACAATTCCTAACTTACTTCTGATGCATAGCATCTATAGTGTTTAATCTGATGTTGTGCCAGAAGTGATACACTGATCTATCAGGATCTGATTTGGGTTTAATTCTGGCAAGCAATTCTGAGCATTAAATGTTTTATGCCACAATGGCACATGCTTTACTCTTTCTCATGCGAGGCTACCTGTGAAGAGTGTTTGGAAATTTCAGCTCAAAACCCAGTGGTGAAGATTTTTTCATATTCATACAGGCTTTATATTAACTTCATGGGCTTTTTATTAGTTTCTAATTCCAATTCAAAGGACTGGTTCTTAATAATAAAACCCTAAATGCTTTAGGGCCAAGATACTGATAGACACTTTGGGACATATGAACCTGTCCCAAAGTGTCTATACTCTTCTAAGGCCCTACTTTCTATTGTAGGTTTAGTTGGTAGTGATGCAAGACAGGACCTTTTCTGTGTCTCCATCATATTAATGGAATTCCTTCCTGGCAGAAACCAAGCTAACCCTTCTCCCAATAGAAAATTTCACAAGTATAGTAAAATCATGATTTAATTAGCCGGCTTTCCAAAATGTTAATTATACTGAAGTTTTATTGTCCCCACCTTCAGTCTAAAATACTTTAAAAAGATTTCATTCGTTTGTTTTTAACGGACTGCAAACTGTCTGAAGGCTTAGGTTAGTGCTGAAAAACAAACAAAAATTGCTGTTCTAAATAACCCACTGCTGGAATACTACCCCTAGGACAGCACCCCTTTCCCCAAGTTTGAGAGAATTACCAAGCCTGCAGGGAAGTATAAAGGAAACATTCCGCACAGCTGGAAGTCAGTTTATACGATCTTAGAGGTACATACTGTTGTAGTATTGAAACTATATTCCATCTGACTATATGCCAAAAGTTCAATATTTGAAAAAACGATCATTCTTCAGGTTCCAGAGAATTTTGCATGATGGCCTCATTTAGCCCAGCTTAGGCAAAAAGGCAAATTTGACACCTCACCTGGTAAGTATCACTTGCAGTTCTGTTGGCAAAAAAACTGAAGGGTGAACTGCAGACTGCACAAAAATATGAAGAGACCAGGAGAGAGAGATTTGATGTTTCTCTGCAGTAATGTCTAAAGCCACTCCCAATTATACTGCTTCAATCTACGCCTAAGTCTGTAAGCACAAGGTTACTCTCATCTCTCAGAGATCTACAGGAGTAACATTTTCACCTCCCAATTCAAAAACCTTTATATTATTCAGGGTATGCTTTATATCATAGTGCAGTTCAGGGTATGCCTGATACTATAGTGCATTGCGAAGTGGCTGGTTCACCTAACTACAGCTTGAATTTTAATATAATTAAAAAGAGTTGGGGAGATGGCAAGTGAGAACCTGATAGATTTAAGATTCTTTTTTTCTGCCAACTGTATTGCCAGTGTGATGAAATATTTAATGGCTTCATATTCCCCAACCATATTTTTGACAATACACTTCATGTTCTGCTTTCAAACAATAGGAGTGACACTGCAGTCAGTTTTGCAAGAAGAAAGGGTACATTTTTCATGGTAAAGAAAACTTCATTTTTTATTACTCTGCCATTGGTTAAGTCAAGCTCTGATAATTAGGATATTGGATATTTATGAGGAGCCATTCTCTCTTTATTATTGCTTTAGGTGCCTGTTGACAGATGCAGCCACACAATTTATACTGATGTGTGAATTTGCCAGTATTTCAGTAATAATGTCCAAGTCTATTAGAAAAACAGGTCGTTTCTCACTTGGAATATACATTTCCAATTAATGCTGGTCTTGCAGCAATTTCCATTTTCATACACTTTCTAATGTGCAAATACATACACAGACTATGAAAACTGACAAAAAGTGTATAATTACAATTCATATAAATATTGTAAGTAAATTAGAAAAAATAGCCCCATAACAAAACCTCTGGGGGAGGAGTTTATAATAAAATTAAAATCACAAACTTTGCAAATCAGTTATAAAACACACAGGTCACATGCAATGTATTTGGCAATGAAAGGTTACTGGGAAGCCCAAATTATTTGAAGCAGCAAAGCTTTAACTGCTATTAACCTTTGAAAACTATTCAGAACCTGCAATTGGTCAAATGCATCTGCCTGCACGCTAACAGGTTATAGCTGCTTTATACTTGTTGCACTTGTATTGTGGGCTCTGCTTTTCTACCAGTAAGTTTCTGTGTTGATTTTTATCTTTAAAGCTCTATATGGCTTGGTTACTAAGTACCTGCAAGACTGTGTTATCCAGGTAGAAGCATCCCATCAGGTGTGTTCCTCTTGACAGGGTGTAATCTTGCCTCAGTACATTGGAAGTTATATTGGTTGGGGTGGTGATTCTTGGTTAGGGCCCCCACTTTATGGAATAGCCTTCCCCTACATCCAAGCGAGATCAACATGTACCCTAACATCATTCCACATCACAGTGAAAACCAAGCTATTCCTTAGAATCTGGGGAGTTCAAGTGACGTATCTTCATGGTGCCATGAGATGATGTGGTTAGATAAGATACTGCTTTTACTGAATTACTGTATTTCATGGTCAGATGGTCAGATTCTTATTTATTTTAATTTTACTGTATATTGGTCTGTTCTATTACTGAAAACAGCCATGAGTGGCACAGTTTGGTGGTATATACAGTATATTTAATTAGTTAATTACTTAAGTAGCAGTCCAGAACTTCCTGGGAGGAGATATAATGTGAAAAAAGAAGAGCCAGTTTTCAGGAGATTCCACAATCCAGATTTAGTTAATTTAGTTTGCAAATTATATGGAAGGAAAAGGGAACTTGTAAGATGCCACCTATCTCTGAATGGCAGCAGGAAAGCCCTATCTTTTTGGACTGGTGAGCACATTTAGAATTTTGATATCACCTTATTTTGATAGCAACACCCATTTACCCTTAAAATAGGTGGACCCACTTTTAGATGGAGCACTGAGCAGCATATGTGGTGATAAAAACCATTCTTTGTGGTTCTTAATACATATATTCTAATATAGTATTAGAACAGTCTTTGCACAAAACACACAGAATTAGGACATTGCTAATTCCAAGCTTGGTTGTTTTCCTGGCCTCCCTATTCTCCTCCATTTACAACACCAAAACACCAATACAAATTAAGACTATGCAAATTTTCAAAGGCATAGTTCAACCTGAAGGAAATTCATCAGTCTTCTGTGAAAGTTTTCAGATGGTCAAAAGTAAACAACCTGATGTAAGATCATGCCTGTTGGATACTGAAGAGAGCCACCCAGAGCCATTAAGGGAGTAACCAGCACATACATATTGTATTCTAATACAACACAATTTCATTATATCATCATCCATGACACACACAATAATGATAACACATAGATACTTCTTAACTTTTATTTTTGAAAGTAATGTTACAAAAGCAGTACATAATGTTTCACTTCCAGAAGAGGCTAACCTTGCCAATCAGCCTGCTTGTTCAGAAAAACAACAGCTTTCTTTTTACTTAGGATTTGAATGTTTTACTTTTAAGTTGGACTTTCTTCTTTGGTTCAGAACAGCTTTCTGGAGGCTCCTTCTTGGAAATTTGGAAGTGCTGGGTTGTCCTTTCCTATCTCTGTTATTTCTGCCTTTTAAAAGGTGCAGGAGAAATATTTCAAAATGTATTGCAGTATAAGCCTTTCAACTTCTGGCTGAAACAGGATTAATGCCCTCTAAAAGGTCTACCATTCCTGTTATATTTGTTCCATTGTGCAAGGAAGAAGAAAATGAACCAGCTGTAGGCCTTTGATGCTTCTCCATGAGAGTCAGACCTTTTACTAAATCAGACCATAGATCGATTCAAACTGAATCTTGAGTTTCCAATTTGATTCAAATGTTGTCACCTTTGAATCTCAGTTGCATACCCTTAATACAAGTCTACTCCACTAATTTCATGAAAAAATGACAAATAATGTATCTGGAGCACATTTAAAGACTCCAAATGCATGATATAAATATTCAGCATAATTAGTTGTTATGCATAAGTTATTTGGAAAACTTGGAGGAAGTCTTCATGATCCAAAATTAGGCAATCCCCCCTACCCAAAGAGAGACAATTAAGCATTCCAGTTGATGGTGTGTGTTTTTTTAAAAAAGTACCATCCATTCCCAGTTAATCTGTGCCCATTCTACAAGTAAATGGTTCAATACTTCCTCTAATGATCTGTACATTTCAGGATTTACTCATGGCTGAATAAGCTCCAGAGTTTACGTGTGCAGAGCCATAAAACTAAGCAATATATAATTGCAGCCAAACTATCGTGCTTGGACTGCAGACTTTTTAAAACAGAGCCAAATAAAAAGCTTAATGTCTTCAAATTTCTGCATGCTTGAAGCATCCAAGCTGTCTTTAAGCTTTACAGGACAGAAAGAAAAAACTCAGCATGCTCCAAGCTTTGGAATTCACAGCTAAAAGTGTCTGTTACTCTCACTGCTAACAGGTCTATGACTTTTCATAGGATGCTTGTTGGTGCCTAGAAGGGAGAAATGAGCCTTATAATCCTATTGGCAGATAGCCTAGTCCTCTGGGCAACACAATAATAAATTTGGCTAGTGTTGGTCCTATGACACTAGGAAAAAAATCTGTACAGCCTTTGAGAAACAGGTATGGCTTTCACTTCATCAAAATCCGTTCTGGATCAAGGAAATACTAAGCTGCCCTGGAGGTGGCTTAACGCCTTGTGTATTCAGTAATCACACAGTCAAAACATGGCAAGAGGGCAAAGAGGCCTCTGCATCTGTTACAAATGTTTGTAGAATGGTCGCCTAGTGTTCTCCATTACCCAGTCACTAACACAACATGCTTAGCAATAGTACATTCCATAAAATCAGGCCCATCTGGCATTGTATTCGATGTTGTATTTAGATGGAGACAATTCTAACTATAAGAGAGGACCTCTAGCAATTCACAAAGAAAGTTGTCAGTGTTGTATAATTGCCCTTCATAATGGACACTGAGTAGGTCTTGAAATCTTCCAAGATTTATACATCCTAAACCTTCTATAAAAATCACATTCTAGTCCTGTGGTGACAAATTACAATTAATTACTGCCTAAGTATTACGCTTTTTTTATACTCCCATCAGATATATCACTTATGATACAGCAGAAGATTTAATGTGTACATAACTGCAGTTAATTAAAGAAGAAAGCCTTAACTTTAGCATTGCTTAACATGGATTTTCTAGAACTGGTGGGGAATGTAGCCTCTTTTTCCAGACTACATAAATGACTATCATCTTATCTTGTAGGGAAAGCCAATATTACAACAGCAATAAATATTGGCATTTCATAAGAATTTCATGAAGATCCTGGAAACAGCGATGCAAGGAAGACAAAAACTATTGAAGACAGTTCATCTGGAAAAATTGATCTGGCTTAAAAGAGTGATTAAACAGAACCATCTTGGAATAGCATTTTGCCCGGTTCTTTTTTTCCTGCAAAGGTTAGGTCTGCTCTATAAGGTAGACCAGATCAGGAACTGACTTCACAGGAAGACTAGAACAATACTTTATCCAGATGGGCCATAGCAACACAATCTTACAAATCCGCCTGTGTTTTCCCTTCCCTATCTGCATCTTTCTAAACCTTTCCCACTTTCCTCTGCTTAATGTACACACCTATTGTTGTCTTAATGGCTTCTAGATGGCTTTTCCAAGGTAATCTCTGTGGCTCCCTACAGATATCCAAATGATAGAAAATCCATATACAACCCTCACAGTGTTTGCTTACTTTCAATAACTAGACATTCTCAAGAAACTAGAAGTCATATCAGGTCCATAACACTCAAAATACAATTTTGAGGATGACTGTCTTAACATGCTTTCCAGCATGGTTGAGATTTACTCCCGCATTAGTATACGAATGTGCCTGCAGAACCAACGATTCAGCTGTGGGAAAACAATGTACCAACTACATTCATTCCAGAAGGATCCCTTCCAGTGTTAATTAAAACTTCAGGTTTACAGTTGGTAAGCACAGCTTTAATGCTCTTAATATCCATAGATGTCTGCACCTAGCCACCGTGACAGAACAATGATAACTTATAGTGACATCATGATGTAAATCCCACTGTTATATACATACATGTATCCTCATGTCTGATACCAGTACATAAGTCATAGGAATTGCATTGTGACATTGTGATGGATGTTCACTACACGCCCCCCTCCACAGATGCCTATGCTACTATCTCCTTAGTTTCTACTTTCCTTTATAATCCCTTTGAACTCTTCACAGAGCTACTGATTGACTTACATTTTATATACCAAAAATGAAATCACAGTGCCACTAGCCAGGTCTGTCTTGGCACTTGTAGCACTGCAAACTGTATCCTTATTTCATGAACATTCAACTGAGTTAAATCCAGAAAGATTGCTTGCCTTATTTTTAGTTTCTGCTTTGCTACTGGTCAGGAGCCTTTTTTTGCTTTCTCTTCTGAGCAAGATGTTGACTTTAAAATCTTTGTACTTCACAAGTTTCCCGAGTGCTGAGATGGAAAACTCTAAGGCAACCTCCTAACCTGTCAGCTCATCAAGGTAGATCAGGTCAAGAAATAGACACTGCAGGGATTCCAGGAATGCTATTTATCCTGTGATTGACCTGCACTTTTCAATTAACACCTGGAAGAGAGGCTGCTAACCATTTCCCTCTTTTGTCATAGACCCTTAATCCTCATTAAGATCTAACCTTCCTTTGCTGATGCCTAAACTGAGCAACTCTGGGGGTAGAAGGGGAAAGAGGTTGCAGGGCTCTAAAACTTGTCCAACGGAAGCAACCCCTTTGTGAGTCAAATTCTGGAGACCACCCTCGCCACTTGGGCTCATCAGGGCACATCGAGGAAGGGCCCCTGGTGCTGTAAGCAGGGCCACAACTAGGGCGGGGGCAAGCGGGGCATGTGCCCTGGGTGCCGTGTTGGGGGGGGCACCAAAATGGGCACGGAATCCATGTTTGCCATGGGTGACACAGATCCAAGTATCAGCCCTGGCTGTAAGTAATTAATGGGGAGAATTTAAATAAACATGATGCTGTTTGTTTTGGTCCTGGCACCTCTTTTAATGTCCTCTTGCTTCAGTATCTGTCCTGCAAATTCTAAATTAGCTGGCAGCACAAGACTGTCAAAAAACACTAAGTTATTGTTTTGGAAGAATCTTGGAAGCCAGTCTAAAAGTTTCTCTGCCGTTGTTAGGGACGACAAGGTCAGGGTGGGACTGCTTTGAGTCTCTTTCTCATGCTTCCTTCTTTCCCAGGACAGAGCAACCACCTTGCCTGCCCCACCTCCTTCTCAATGCCAGAGCCCTATTCTTCTGCAGAACCACTGAAAATGAGCCCAAAATTGGGCATCCCAAAGGTGGTATAACCCCCCCCCAATATATTTCTCAATCCTCCTCCTAAAGGGCCAAAAGACTGCTCCACAACTGAATCTGATGCAATCCCCCCCACCCACCACCAATATCGTATTTCCCAAAACAAAGTTTTTTTTCCCCCCTCCAAATAATTCCCTGGCATCAGGAGAGGGGCCATCCTGCAGTCTGACTGATAGGAACAGGAAAAGCTGCTGACAACAAAGCAGTGAGCACAGCCGCAGAAACTCCTGCTGCTGCAAAGCATGGATGCCTTTGAAGATGAGCTTGAAGATCAACGGGTGCTTGGAAAGAGCTCTCTCCCAATTTGGCTCCTCTGTGACGCCTAAACGGGGTTTTTCTCTCTCCCCTTTCCTGTCTAGTTACCCTTTTCTTTTCTTCATCTTCACCCAGTTTTCCTGCTTTTCTTTTTCTGTCCTTCCCACTACAGTTACCTTTTCCCCTCATACCATCTCAATCCTGTTGGGGGTGTTGGGCTCTTTCTACTGGGAGGAGTGGCATTGGTACATGGGTATGTTTCTGTTACAGCTGCGTTCACTTCAGAAATGATTCAGAAGCATTGCTCTGGGCCTCACACGAGCCTGAGTGCAGCTCCTCTCTGCTATTCGTGAAAGCAACATATATTTTTTGTGCATCTGTGCAAACTTGAAAAACAATCTTATCGCTTTAGTGAATCAAACCCTCAGAGCAGTGGATTTTTTCCATGCAACTCTTAAAGCAGCAGCACCGTTTTTTTCCAGGCTCAAGCAGAGGCAGGGGCCTGAAAAAAGATGCATGTGCTTTCAGAAACAGCAGAGTGGGACTTGACTTACCTGAGGTCCAAAACACCTCTTCCTAGTCATTTTCAGAGCAGGCACAGATTTACATTCAGGATGTCTGTAATATATGCATACATGGTGGGTATATGCAATAGGTGGAAACATTTAGTTGGGTATCAGTTTTATAAATAGGGTACTTTATTTTAAAGGTTACAGTTCATCAGTTACATATATACATGCATACTGTACACCTCTCTTTTTCTATTTCTTGGCCATACAGGTAGTCCTCACTTAACGACCACAATTAGGACTGGAGTTTTGGTTGCTAAGCGAAGCAGTCATTAATTGAATCTGACCGAATTTTATGACCTTTTTCACAGTGGCCGTTAAGTGAATCACAGCGATCATTAAGCAAAACATGTGGTTGTTGAGTGAATCACATGGTTCCCCATTGATTTTGCTTGCTGGAAGCCAGCTGGAAAGGTTGAAAATGGCGACCACGTGACTGCAGGATGCTGTGATGGTTGTAAATGCAAACCATTTGCCAAGCACCCAAATCATGATCATGTGACAGTGGGGATGCTGTGACAGTCATAAGTGCGAGGACTGGTCGTTGGTCAGGTTTTGCAGCACCGTTCTAAGTCTGAATCATCGCTAAATGAATGGTCATTAAGCGAGGATTGCCTGTAAACTTTTTTATGTTGTTGGGCTTCTGGCTTCTGGCAGATAGATTGTCGAGGATGTAGGGAATGGCCTTGAAGACAGGAGAAAGCACCACTACCAAGACAATAGTTAATGTTTTAATGTTTATATTTCGCGCTTGATTTTATTGTAAACTGCCCAGAGTCCCTCTTTTGGGGGAGATGGGCAGTGGCTAAATTTGATTAATAATAAATAGTCAGATAAGAGGGGCTTGAGCCCCAGCCAAGAAACTAGTTGGAGTAAATGTCTCAGACAAGACCCTCCTTAGTTTACATGAAGATAAAAGGAGGGAGGAATGGAGGGAGGGAGAAGCACATTCAGACTTCCAAGATTCTGTTACTATTGCTTTACAATAAAAGTAGTACTGACCTATATGTCTTTGGTTTCTTAGTCTGGTCTACCTTGTTGGGCTGACATATATACACCTACATGCATATAGATAAAAGTATCCCACACAGACATGTATGGTGGGGAGGGGATCCCCAGGACTGGTTTCAGTTGAGGTTGGCTGGGCTGACAAGGTAGGGATGCTTAGCATTACATAGGATTTCCTTCTGTCTTGTCTTCCTTTGTCGGCAGGGGGGCCATCTTAAATTCAGGGCCCCCTTCCTTGGGGATATGGTTTCATTGGAATAAGACATTATTGGGATGCAGAATGTTTAGACAGCATAGAGATAAAACGGTCCCTCCACATCTCCTGCCTTGGCCAGTGTAAATAATGTAACATCTCAGAGTTCTCTAAAGCTGGGAGAGGCAACATGTGATGCTGGATTCTAAACCGCATGAGCTCCATCAGTGCCTCTCTTATTTTTGGCAACTTGCATTTTCCAAACTTTGAGAAAACTTTTGCCTGCTTTCCCCAACTTGGTGGTCTTCGGTTTTGCTAAAACATGTTATCAGGATTTTAAAAAAAGGAAAAAAGCTTACAAAGAAGAATATTTTTATTAAGATATCCTATAAAATTGTGCTATATTAGAAAAAATGTTTGCAAAGTTGTGCACCTTAGTAACAGAATGTACAAAGGTGTGCACATTGGGAGAAAACCAAACCACAATGCAAACAGATATTCAATCAACCTTTTAAAAATGCAAATGAATATGGAATGGAACTAACTTAAGTAGGAAATCTGGGCGGAGGGAAGCAAATTAAACTGCAGAGGTTCATCTACTCTTATTAGAAATGTTTCTTTCTTTCTTTCTTTGGGGAAAGAATAAATATAAGTGGCATCAACCTCTGGTAAAGTCCACTATAATAAATTGTAAACCTTCTAGATTGTACTAGTTGAGTTTTTGGCAAACTGGTACATATTATCATCTCTGGAGGTAATGCTCACTGACTCAGTACTTCTAGTCAAATGTTTTTGAAGAAATTGGGAAAATCACCCAATAATATTTCATAATTATTCCTGCTATTGGTTTATTATCCATATTTCCTACAGCATATAAATGGATGCCGCACGGGAAATTGATTTACTTCCTGCTGTTAGCTGTCAAATTTGTTATTACAAAACATTACAGAACTAAAATATATATTTTACTGGATCAGTATTATTTTAAGTATGGAAAATTGCTCTGACTGAAAAATTAATACAATGAAAAGCTTTGAAAACCCTAGTGGAGAATAAATTTATTTAAGTCTGGTCCTTTTAACATTTATTTATTTATACTTAATTAATTAATTAATGTCTATAGCTGCCCATCTGAACAAGTGACTCTGGGCAGCTTACAATCATAAAAACCATAAAACAGTTAAAATAATTAAAAACAATTAAAAGTACAAAATAGATATACGTGATCACTGAGTAAACAATGCATAGATGTTAGTATAACCAAGAAACGGGGCCCTTATCACACCCAGGGCCCCAGGCCCGGGCACATAACCAGGTCTTCATAGCCTTATGGAAGGCCAACAGGGTCGGGGACATCCTGATCTCTGACGGGAGAATATTCCAGAGGGCAGGTGCTACGGCAGAGAAGGCATGCCTCCTAGTCCCCACCAACTGACATTCCTTGGCTGACGGGACCCGTAGCATGCTCATCCTACCAGACCAAATTGGACAGGTAGAAACTACTAGGAGAAGACAGTCCCTTAGGTAACCCGGTCCCAAGCCATGAAGGGCTTTAAAGGTGACAACCAGCACCTTGAATATGCTATATTAACTAGTTTTTTTTCCTAACAGATTACCTTTTCTGTACAAGTATTTTTCTGGATAGAAATATTAAAATATGGCTACTTAAATGTTTGTTTTTCCTCATAAGATCACACATGGATATGTGTGCATGTGTATAAATAATTAGAAAAAAATAATTTCTATTTGCTTTTGTTTTTTCAAATTATTTATTTACAGCCAAAAGGCCTGAAAACAAGTTATAAATATAATTTAGACTTGAGATTAAATAAAATAATTTAACAGATAAAATATTTAATAAATACTGCATGATACACTTAAAAGCCCAACTCATTGATTTGTTACTAAAAACCTTGTTTTTATAGCCATAGTTAAAAATCTGGCTGTTGCCACTGTGATCTCAGGATTTGCATCTGCAAGTAAATTTTTTACATATTCAGAAGTATCCCTTCCTGGTTTAGATTTTAAAATAGCCCAGATAACTTCCTGCCTAAGGCTCTTATAAAATTCACAATAGAGTAAAATATGATCTACTGTTTTAGGATCAGTATCATTACAGAGACAAAATCTTTGAGAGGTGGGAATTTTTTGAAATCTACCATATAGCATATTTGATGGCAATACATTTGATCTGGCTTTTGAGAACGTTATTCTGTATTTACTTAAGTATAAACTATCCAAATATTTAGGGAGTTGAAAAATATATCTGTAATGAATGCCAAAAGTTACAGGTGAACACAATACTTTGACTTTAGGGTTAATCCCTGTACTGAATTATCCCATAATCTTTGTCTGATACAATGAAATGCTGATGACATACACCTGGAAAGTAAATAATCAGAATCAATGCCAATCTGACTTATCTTTTGAGTCACTTTACAGAAAGAGAGAGAGAGATCCATATTTGAGATAAGGAGGAATTTCCTGGCCATGAGATCTATGAAGCAGCAGAACAGCCTGCCTCTTGGAGCCAAGGGTGCTCCATCACTGGAGGTTTTCAAACAAAGTTTGGACTGCCATTTCTCTGGGATGGTCTGAAGAAGCCTGTCCTGGGCAGGAGGTTGGACTAGAAAACCTCCAAGGTCCCTTCCAACCCTATGATTTTATGATCCTAAGTCAGGAGCTCCATTACTTCATATTCTTTGGTTCATGGATAAAGACCACTTTAATTAGTAGAGAAAATAAAATCAAATTCACAACAACCATTTAATAGTAAGAAGGGTTTTGTGTTTTTATGAACTATAAAGCTTTTTATAAAAATTAGCAACTAGCTTGGTTTTTTTTTTTTTTGGACACATAATGCAAAAGCAAGAATCATGGGAGAAGATCCAGATGCTTGGAAAATTCAGAGGCAATCACAAAAGTAGACAGAAGACCATGTGGCTAGATGTTATCACCGATGACATAAGCATGCGCTTACAAGAATTCAGACAAGCAGTTACTAACAGACAATCCTGGCCAAATATGTTCATTGGGTCAGAAGCAACTGAATGACTGAACAATGAACAAAACATGCTTATAACCAGTGATAGTGTCATTAGTTCCATCCTTAACACACGAGAGAATCAGTGTTCTAATTCCTTATTTCCCTCTTAGTAACAAATTGTTTTAAGTTGTATTAGTGTTCCATTCTGCTCTGTTGCACTCTATTATGCTCAAATGGACAACCAAATTATCAACAAAAAACTCCTTCTCACCACAGTATCTTCCCTCTCTCTACAACAAGCAAAGGAGCAAATTTCTTAGTGACGGTCCTTTCGTTCTGAACAGAGTTCTTTCAAGCAACACTAACTGCAATGATGAGAAACAACATTCCTGTTTGAGCCTCATAATGCCATTTCATAATTAACTTTTATAATCCCAGCATGCATTTCCTACTGTTAATTTTCCTATTATCTTACTTTCCAAAAAACACATAGAAGAAAATGGAAAAAAATTCAATTGCCAAACACCAAAGCAAAAATTAAGCCGTGTTGCTACTTTGTATGACCAATCTACAGAATATACATACTATATTAGTTATACAAGTAGTCCTCGCTTAGCAACCATAAGTGGGACTGACAACTCCATCAGTAAGTGCTGCTGCTGCTAAGTAGAAAATCATGTGATCATGATGGGCTTACGATCCCACTTCCCTGTCATTAAGTGAAGAGCTGCAGTTGTTAAGTGAGACATTGCATGACTGCAACTTGTGATTTTACTTCTGCATTCTCCATTAATTCTGCCTGTCGGAAGCCGGTTGTGAAGCACACAAATGGTGATCACATGACTGTGGGACACTGCGATGGTCATAAATGTGAGGACTGGTCACAAAACTGTATTTTTTTACACCATCATAAATTCAAAGAGTCATTAAATGAGGTAGTCAGTAATAGAGGACTACCTGTAGTCCTTTCCTCTTTGCTGCAGTAAGTGCTATTCTAAACATTACAAAATCATACAGACTGTAGGTTTTCATGGTTGACATTCTGCAGATTTGAATTATTTGAATGTTTATATATTTGGATTCCCTCCCTCATAATTCTGGACAAATAATCTTTTCATCATGAGACAATTAAATTGGACAAACTGAATGTTCCATAGGATGCAGAATTTAAGAACACGAAATGAACATTAGGCTTAAATACTGGATGCAAAGCCTTGGCACTCACAAGGGCCAGATTACAGAACAGACCTAGATATGGCCAGCATCCTGGCCATGAGGTAACAAATTCTTCCACAAAATGATTAAAAAAGCAACAGGAATTTATCAACATTCAAATTTTGAATGTTCAGGGGGGTCATCAACTATCATCAACATGGCAGTTAGCAATTGATTTTGGGCATTATATGAGGATGTGACTTCTGTTGCCAAGTTCCGTTTCACATCTCCTTTGAAGATGTGAGCAGCATAACTAGTGAAATATCAGCACATGTTCACACCAAATTACCCGGAAGCCATTTCACCAGTTATAAAATAACCTTCATCAAAACAATATCATGTGATATTTATTTGTTTAATTAATTGCTTTTTATACTGCCAAATACTGAAATCTTGGCAGAAATTTCCATTGGATATTTCTATGAGCATTGCACATAGTATGTGTCAAGTACAGCTGTAAATTAAAGAAAAATGAAAGATAAAATGACTAATTAAGAGATGTCTGAAGCTTGACAAGAAAACAAGAAATCTACCAAACAAAACTAAAGATGAGATATTATTAGTTATCAGTCATTTAAAAATTCTCAGCAAAAGTAATCATGAGCTAAACTGCAACAAAAATTACTGAGGGGAAAAACACACCACATTTAGTGCTCTGATAAATCCTGCTACAGAATAGTAAGCGGAAGATGTTTGTATTTCAAAGGGATTTAAAAAAAATAAAATAAAAGCTATTGTGAAAAAACTTATTAGAACAATATTCAGAACTGCTGTGATATATCAAAAGTTGCAAGTAATCCAAATTGCTTTTTTCCCTGAATAACACATGAATGTTATACATGCTATAGAATTTATACACCCAGCGTTTCTTTAGTCTATAAGCCTATTAGGCTGTTTTACTTCCTTCAGTTGTCCCCGTGCCGCTCTGTGATATACGAAAAAGCATAAGCAAGAATTATGTTTCTTGCTGTATTCTTCCTTGGTCTTATATTGGTCTCTGCATATTTTTTTTTAGTTGCTTCTATTTTTACATTAAGGAAATTAGAATTGCATGGGGAAAAGACTGGAGGATTTGTATCACAGGTAGTCCTCGTTTAGCAACCACAGTTGGGACCGGTAACTCAGTCATTAAGTGAAGCAGTTGCAAAGTGAAAGCGTGACTGTGCTTACGATCTTTCTTCAGTTTTCCTTTGCTTTACAGACCTGCAATTATGAATCTGTAAATTATGGTCAATATGCCATATTAAACGATGGGTTACTGTTACATGCAAACTAGAGCTACCTAATAGGAGCTGCAAAAATCCAGACCACTGCTAAATGGCAGCAAAAGCCATATTCTGCATCTCCTTCAACCATCAATTGGATTGATATTTGAAGCTAGTTTTTTTGCAGATCAAATCTGGTAGCTCTAATATCTATCCTAATATTCTGTGATATACATTTCATTTAGATTATTTTCTTGGTATTACAGTGCCATGGAATCCTATCCAGAATTCCTTTTTCCAAAATGCTACATTCCCCTCCCTCATAGTTTTTCATTCTATCATTTCACTAAAGAAATTCATTTCCAGACCATCTAGCATGCTCAGTTCTTGTTGGGCTGTTTACTCCATTCACCCAATCCCAACATTTCTTCTATTTTATTTCTTCTTGAAGACATTGGATTTAACCATACAAAAACAGTAGAGAGGTTTAGGTGATTCAGCTTTTTTTTTTAAATAAAACTTTTAAAAATTTCTTTGTCATGCAATCTTCTCCCCAGCACAAGCAATAAAAAAAAACCATCTTGATATCAAGGACTGAAAATTGACTACAGTACTGCATTCTATTATCAGCATCAGCTTTGAAAAAGTCTTCCATGTTTGCTTGTCTATTCTGGTGCAGAAATCAACAGTGACAGATGCGCCATTCGGATGGGTGATTACTCTCAGAGAGTGAGCTGGGTCAGGATCAAGCTAAGTAATTACACTGTTTTATATTGGCACTTCATGTAAATCTTCTGCCTGTGAGACCACACTTTTGTAAGAAATTAAACCAGCACCCAGCGCACAGTTGGAATTTAGCCTTCCCAAACATTAATGCAATGAAGCACCTGACAAACCATCTACCACACTTTAGATTGCTCTTCAGGCTTTCTCTTACACAGCACTCTCTTTCTATTTTCTTGCTACAAAGGCCTGATTGGAAATCTGTCTAAGTAGAAGGCTGCATCTCATCTTAAAACAAAAACCAAGTTGAGTTGAGAAGGGCAGGTATGCGCTTCTCATGCACCATTGTTATAACATTGAAGGTGAAACTAGATCTAGCAGTCATTGGAATGTAATTATTTTGCTATAAATTGAAAGAATCCTCTTACAGTTCACCAGTGAAAATGTCACAAATTGGAACCAGCTAAAATGCACGTTTCATATGGTTTGCTCCTCTGTAATATTTTAGAAGAAAGCTTCCAGGTGTACAAAGTTAAAATGTTCAGAATCAGAAGTCAGCCTGATTAAAGGCCTTTCCACCAGCTCTTTGGAACACATATCACAGAAATGGTGCAGAAACATTTAAATGTAATTTTGGGTTTCTAGTTCAGGTGACAGCTTCTTCGTCTCTCCCCCCCACTCCGTCTCTTGCATATTTCTATTCTAATTCTTTTGTGGATAGCGTGTGTATTGAGCTTAGACCAAGAATCACATACATACCAACTGGTCCTTCCTCAAATAGTCATCTGGAGCTGCAAAACCAGCCCAGGAATGGACACCGTTTTTGCAGGGCTTATAAATTTCAGTGTGCTGAATTGGCAAGCCCAAGAATCAAAAGAAATGTTATGCAAATGCTGCCCAATATTAACATACAGGGTATCGTTCATATCAGGAGAGACATAAATTTCTATTGTATGTCTAAAGAATCGGCATATTCTAAGAGGCTGACAGAGAGCAAGAAGAATTTATCTGGCCCTGCAAAATTTGACCAAATAACTAAAATGAAAGCCAAACATAAACAAGAAAACTTCTTTTAAGTGTAAAACCTTATTGATTTATAATAATATAAAATATATGATCTCCAATATTTAGTATCTCTCATTTATTTGTGCATATAAAGTGCCTTCTGGACATCCCAGAAAACTCTAATCCACCCTGGAAACTCAGTAGAATAACATTTGTTTTGAAATGTCCATAGGCCCACACTAGAAACATCAGAAAGCTTCCCTTCCCTTCCTTCATTTTACCTTATAATATTCTTAGCTTTTTTTTCTAAAAAGGAAAACTAGCCTTAAAGGCCGCACCCCCAGCAAGAAAATTTATTGTCCAAACACGTTGGCTATGCTGATTATGATTCATGGGAACTAGTCTACTTCATCTAGAAGAGGAGAAATTGCTTAAAATTTGATATAGCATAAAAAGCTTTTTTTTTTAATTTGGAAGGTAGAACCAACTTAAGTATTCAATAATAATAATAATAATAATAAATAATAATAATAATAATAATAATAATTTATATGCTGCCTGATTTCCAGCAACTCTGGGCAATTTGAAATTTGAAATATAAATTTCAAATACTAAAAGGAGCATTAGCTACACTTTATGGTCCAGCTCTCCAAATAAAACCACTACACTTCAACAACAGCTGTTCCTGTTTATACCAGTATAAATCAGACTTGACATTTGCTAAATAAATAGTAAAGCTAAGTCGATGTGTAAGTGAAGACAATGCAACATCTTCTATTGAAATTTTGTTTCGATGCTTTAACAAGACAGGGAAGAATTTTTTGGTAAGAACCTTGTCAAATGTACAATTCTGTATGGTTATATTTACATCAACAAAGGTTAAATACTTTAAACCAACCAGGCTGAATTGTCATGACAACATAATAGTCTCTTAACCGTCTTAGCAGGACTGAAAGCCAAATTTTAGAGCAAGAAAGAGAAATTGAGAGGCGCCCTAACAATATAATCACAATGTTTCTAATTAGAGGAAAACAGATGACCTGTAGCTGCAGATGTTCTGTTTACTGTATGGCATGAAAACATCTGTGGTAGAGTGGCAGAAGTGTAGTCAAGGATTTTAGAGGACAAAGTTCAAAGCTATACAGAAACATGCAGTTAGCAAACTAAAAGGCACTAACTCTTAGCCTAACCTACTATGCCTTGTATGCCATCTTGTGCGTCTTGGAAGAAAGGCAGGAAATAAATAAATAAATAAATAAATAAGTTCTAATGATGCAACACAATGGTCATCTGCTCACTATGCAATTCTTATTCCAGATTAATAACATTAAAACAGAGTGAAACCATTAGCTAGCATTTTATTTTGAGCAATGCTCAGCTAGAAGTAGTCTAAAGAGCTAATTCTTCCTTTATAGGGAAAAGGTTGTGGAGACAAGGAAGGGTATTTGCAAAAAGCAGAAGAGCTGGGTTTCAGTACCGAACCTGAATGGAATTGGACCATCAGGAATTACATCTAATTAGTAGCTATTTTATCTATTACATTTTGATATCTCTCCCATCATTCTACTCAAACAAGCCCGCAAAGCAGCTAATGTATTTCAAATACAGAATACAAAAGAAGGATATTTTTTTAAAATACTAAAATTAACAGAGCACAGGCTGTTGAAAGAGGAAAAAGAGAATGGCTTTTCTTCCCCACAGAACTTCAGTTTAGTGTTCATGCAATCTTCTCCCTTATTATCATAGAGAGAAGTTGACAGGAAAAAAAAATGGTTCACCCCGGCTTCAGTTCCTGGCTGAAGTACACTTACTGCAGTAACCATACATGACAGAAAGGCTTTTCCATCCAAGCAGATGTTTCTGGTTTTCCCAGATTGGAAAGCTTGTCATCTCCCCAGCGTTGTTCTTTTCAGCCACCAGCAACAGTCCACCTCCTACTAATTAATCCACAGATCTGCTATGGACCTCACCCAATTCTTTCACCTTGAACCTGTCAATTTAAAGTTTACTTTGCAACTGTAGCTAAGATATCCATAATGGCCTTATGCACAATAACTAAACTAGGTTTCTGGTTAACCTGGAAATGTTATAATCCCACTCACACAATTCATAAAGTACTGCTTTTAGTTTAGCTTCTTGTATTCCAAGATCTTAGTCTTTATGGAATGCTCTCTATTCAGGGCCGCAACTAGGGGGGACAAGCGGGGCACGTGCCCTGGGTGCCGTGCTGGGGAGGGGTGCCAAAATGAGCACTGGGGGGGGTTAAAATGGGTGCAGAATCCATGTTTGCCGCAGGTGACACAGACCCTAGTTGCGGGCCTGTTTCCATTCATTTGCTTCTCCTACTTTTCCAGCTCTTCTTCAACTTCCAAATAACTGTCCCTCTCTTCTTCACTTATATGACCAGTTAAAAGAGCCCTCCCAACCAATTCAAAAGTAATGGAGTCTTTACTCTTTATCATCATTCATAACAACTTGGGTTTTTTTCTCTTGTACAGGTATCTGAAAATTTCAGTTTCCTTGGTTGAATTTTTAAAAAATGTTTTCTTTTCTTTGAAACCATTTTACAATCAAGAACAAAAACACAGAATTATTGAATTATTCTGCTCCTCTATTGAAGGACTTAAAGATAGAACTCAGAAGAAGAGTTCCTGATACTTTACAGCACTGGAGCTCCCTTGGAGGAAATTTTAAAGGTATCAGTCTAGCAGGCTGGCAATTTGGAGGCATCGCAAGCACAGAGAAGGTCCACTTGCAAAGCAGACAATGGCTGGCTTCACACATTGCACAATGCTAAAAAGTGGTTTGCTTGATTGTGGCTTAGCTTGCACTATACCACTATTGTTTGTCAACCATGATTTGTTGTTTAGCATATTAGGCAAACCATGGCAGTGGTGAATTATTCAAATAAACCACAGCTAGTATGATGTATCACTGACAATCTGAACTGAGATTGGTATTCAGCCTATCTCTGAATACTCTGGTTTCTCTTCTCATTGTGTAAATCTTTCACCTAACAATGAGTTGCAAAACCAGCTCACTCACTGAGACTGTTTCATTATTTTAATATGAGAGTAGCTTAATATATGCCATTGTTAATTATAGAGTTAAATTAGCTTTAGGATGTTCATTGTTAGGAATAACAAATATAAGTAACAAAGGTAATGTGCAACAAATGTATACAGGAACATATATAACTTTAACACCCTATACAGTACAGCATAGTTCTGGGGTATGTCAGGTAACACCTTGCCAGAATTAAATCTTCCTGTCCTGCCAGGACATCTACAGAAGTCTGTGGAGGATTCCCCCTCCTTGAAATGTTCGTGGGGGTGGGGTGGGGTGGGGTGGGGTGGCGGACAGACGTCCAGCCTTCTTTGTGGCAACCGCCACTCTTTGGAACACCCTCCCGTGGAGCTTAGTGGAGCTCCCCTCCTGCATGCATTCCGAGAACAAGTAACACTGGTACCGTTCCAGTGAACTGGCTGGTTATCAATGGCCATCATAGGTACCGTTGATTATACGGTTGCTTTTGGTTTTTAACATGGTATTGCCTCTATATTATGGAAGTTTTTAATTCTCTATCTTGTCCTTAGCTGCCCAGGGTCCTTTGGCACTGGGGCAAATTATAAATACTACCAAATAAATAAAATTACGATGAAATGCAAGTGATATTGTTGCAGGCTGTGCTGCTAAATCACACCATTCCTCACTGCCCAAAGGCTGCTCTCTCTCTCTCTCTTCTTTGTCTTCATTATTTCACAGCTTTGCTTTGTCTTACTCCTCAGGAGCAGCCCTATGTTCTACCACTTGCTCTGCTTTTCTCTCTGAGGCCCAGTTGTTTCTTTCCTTGCTAGCTTCATCTATTTTTGCTCTCCATTCTGTCTTACTCCTTCCCATTTTCCATATGTTGTGTTCCAAGGACCTTCAGAGCAGGTAATAAAGTTCCTCTTTTATTAACTCTTAACCCAAGGAACTGTAATGACAATTTCTGACCAGGTGTTTTGGTCATCACCAAGTACAATAAAGCCAATAATAGCCTCTTCTGAATTCTGGCGAGACTAAAGTTGAACCAAGAACAAGCCATCTTGGTGGAGTTGTCAGCTTGAAGCCATCACAACTTAAGCCAGCCTAGAACAACTTTATGGTCAGAGTCAATACTAATCCCTGCTCATGTTGGCATGAAAAAAGAATGGCTGTTTTTCATAGACAACCGAATGTAATTTAACAAAGCAGCACTTAAACTTTTCTTTATCGTTTCCTTAAAAAAAAAAAGATTCTGGTGCAAATAATGAGAAATGGGATGTGTCTCTTTAAAATATAGTACAGACAACTCCTGGGGCATGAAAACACATTCTACTGATGTTCTGCTGCTGGTATATCATATTGACAAGGAGAAGATACCTTGCTGTGTTTTACTGAAGATGAATTGTGCTGCAGAAAAGTATATTCTGCTTAGTCAGTTGACTTTATTGCATCCAAGCAAACTGAAATAAGGTAATGGCCGAGCTCCCATCTTGTGCTAAATCAGAATGTGGCTTGTTTGGTCTGCTTTAGGGTGCTGTTCTCTAGCCTTTGTCAGTAGGGTTTAGGCAACTTTGCTTGTTTCAAGAGCTACATTACAC
This sequence comes from Candoia aspera, assembly GCF_035149785.1. NCBI lineage: Eukaryota > Metazoa > Chordata > Lepidosauria > Squamata > Candoiidae > Candoia > Candoia aspera. Next base: position 213,666,710 of record NC_086153.1, read on the forward strand.
TTTGCATAGCATCTCTAATGGGGGTGGGCAGGACCCATTTTCAGGAGTCTTAACAGATGGGTCAAGTATCTACAAGGCTTAAGGCAATTTTGCCCCTTAGTCCCCTCCCTAATGGAGAACAAGCTCCCCACTAACTGTGAGGCCATAAAACAGATGCCATTGCACACATGTGGCCCTAGGCTGCACTTTTCAAACTCCTGATTTATCGTTTAACAAGTTGTTTGAACAGAGTTTCTCATAATACATTAAAAAAATGGCTAACCAAACCAAAGCTATGCTTGACTGTGAACCCAGTTACGGTTGATGTATTTTTTGTTCTCTTGCTCAGTTTCAGATTTTGGCTATGACTACGAAGTTATGATGTAATCTTTACATATACATGGGGAGGTCTTGACAACAGCTGCAATTTAGAACGGGAGAAAAAGTTCTTAATTTCTCACGTGTTGAGGGTATTGCCCGAATAAAGGAATGTATAGCATGAGGGAATGTATGGTGTCAGTATATTTTTTAAAACTGGGGCCAATAGTGTAGCTTTGGAACCATCTATCTCATTTTGCTGGAGAAATCTCATGTGGTCCCTTCTAAAGAGTCAACCTATAGTTGAGTAAAATCTTGGAGATGACAGCCATAAAATAGGACCTAGAAGACAGGCATTGAACTGCCTTTCAGTATAGTTTTCCTACAATCCTGACCATGATTAGAACTTTAACAAAAATCAATATAGTATAGAGATTAGAAGTACTTAACACTGCTAAGTTTAAAAAGGCATGACTGAAGGAGCTGTATATATAGATTCTGCTGAAACTAATAAAGGTACTTACAGGAGTAAGTTTTAAGTCATGAACTGCCCTTGCATTTTTAGGAATAAGACCTTTTTTTTTTTTAAACAAATGAAGAACACAAGAATCTTTACAGCTGATCTGAGAGAAGAAAACTCCTTCACAAAGTTTGCAAGATGCAGAACTTTTCCTGGACAAAGTGCACTTAAGTTTAAGTTAAATTTGCCTCAGCAGAAACATTTCAAAGAAATGCCTCTTTTATTTTCCCCTAGCCTGAGTTTAAACAACATATGGTCTCTCATCAAAGAATACATAAAAAACAGAGACACTAAGCTGTTTATCTACATATCCTGAATTTCCTATTTTGAACACTGGAATTTCCCAGACTGCTTTAAAATTAAAACCATATTGATGGGCTCCTCTTTTTTTTTTTTTGACAGCTACTAATAACAAAGGTGATAAACGTAATATTTGTTTCCATATACCTCTTAATAATTGCCACAAGAGGAATTTAATTACTGAGAAACTGCATATTGCTAAGGTGTTTGATTAAACCTGATGTACTTTGAAAGAGTCACTGAGAAAAGTAGAGGGCAACAAGAGAAAATATAGTACTGAATATAAATCCTTGAGCATTCTCTTGAAAAGTCTCTTACTTTCAAAATATTGGGGAAATGTTCAACAATCTAAGTTCCTTCCAGTCATATATAAGACTAATTTCTTACTTGGTAAGGATTCTCAAGTCTGGAGAATAACACACTGGTATCCAGAGAATGGTTTTGTAAGAGCCTAGAACAGTATTTTTCAAACTTGGCAAATCTAAGATGTGTGGACTTCAACTCCCAGAATTCCCCAGCCAGCATGTACACATCTTCAATCTGCCAAGTTTGAAAAACAATGGCCTAGAATATTTGTATTTGTCTCTGATTTTTTCAATCTGATGATGAGACTGAAACTACATTGACCAGGACCATGTTACTGAGCAGGTGTCATCTTAATGCCTGTGCTGTGTGTCTGTGTGAGTGTGTGTGTGAGAGAGAGGGAGGGAGGGAGGGAGAGAGAGAGAGAGTTAGTTTGGTGTAGTGGTTAAGGCTCCAGGGTAGAAACCAGGAGACTGAGAGTTCTAGTCCTGCCTTAGGCATGAAAGCTGGCTGGGTGACTTTGGGCCAGTCACTCACTCTCAGCCCCTGACATGAGGCTTGGGCAACAAGCCAGTTGGTCAATTCCTGTTGCAACCAATGGATATATTATTCCATCCAATTATGTCTGATTCTTGGAGACTGCCTGGACTAGTCCCTGTAGTTTTCTTGGTGAGATTTTTGGAAACAGTTTGCCCTTGCCTTCTTCCTAGGCTGAGAGAGAGAGTAACTGGCCCAAGGTCACCCAGCTGGCTTTGTGCCTAAGATGGACTATAATTCATGGTCTCCTGATTTCTACCTGGAGCCTTAACCACTATACCAAACTGGCTCTCTCATACATACAGTATATCCAGGTCCTCTACCAGAGGCTTGGGAGTTTGAGGGTTCTGAGCAGTATCTTAGCTGTTCCTAGCATTGCACTCTTCTGGACAGAGAGCTCTGACGTTGTTTCTGGGATCTGTTGGAGCCACTGTCCCAGCTTGGGAGTCACAGCCCTGAGTGCCCCTACCACCTCTGGGACCACTTTGGCCTTCACTTTCCACATTCTCTCTAGTTCCTCCTTCAGGCCCTGGTACCTCTCCAGCTTCTCATACTCCTTTTTCCTGATGTTGCTGTCACTTGGCACTGCTACATCTATCACCAATGCTGTCTTCTGGTCCTTGCTACTACCACAATGTCTAGTTGATTGTCCAGTAGCTGCCTGTCTGTCTGGATTTGGAAGTCCCACAGGATCTTAGCCCTGTTTTTTTCCACAACCTTCTGTGGAATCTCCCATCTGGATTTGGGAGGGTCTAGCCCATACACTGTGCAGATGTTCCTGTACACTATGCCAGCTACTTGGTTGTGCTGTTCAGTGTATGCTGTTCCTGCCTGCACCTTACACTCTGCCACTATGTGTTGGACTGTCTCTGAGGCCTCTCTGCACAGTCTGCCTTGGGTCCTGTCTAGTGTGGTAGACCACTGCTTCTATGGATCTGGTGCTTAGTGCCTGTTCTTGTGCTGCTATGATCAGTGCCTCCGTGCTGTCTTTTAGTCCAACCTTTTCTAGCCACTGGTAGGATTTCCCAAGGTCAGCCAACTCAGCTATCTGTCGATGATACATCCCATGCAGGGTCTTGTCTTGCCATGGCACTTCCTCTGCTTGATCTTTCTTCCATGTCTGCTGCTGCCTCAGGCATTCTCTCAGCAGCAAATCTTTGGGTGCCACAACGTTCCTCCGTTGTGGTTATTTCAGTATTTTTCCATGTTTGTGCTCTGGGTCTTATTCAGGACAGTAGCTTTGAGGCTCACCCGACCCTGTCTGTCCTCTTTCTGGCTGGTATACAGTCTCCGGGTGATGGACTTGAGATGGAAGCCTCTGTACATTGTGAGGAGCTTCTGGGTCTTCACATTGGCAGCCTCCATGTCCTCCTTTGGCCAACTCACTATACTGGCAGGGTATCTGATGATTGGCAGGGCATACATGTTGATGGTGTGGATCTTGTTCTTCCCATTGAGCTGGCTCTTCAGGACCTGTCATATCCTTTGGTGGTACTTGGATGTTGCTGTCCTTCTTGCCTCTTCATCGTGGTTCCCATGTGTCTGTGGGATACCAAGGTACTTGTAGCTGGTCTGTATGTCTGCTGTGTGGCCTGCTGGTAGTTCCACTCCATCAGTCTTAACTACCTTCCCTCTCTTTACTACCATCCGGCCACACCTCTCTAGTCCGAATGACATCCCAACGTCCTCACTGTAGATCCGTGTCAGGTGGATCAGGGAGTCAATGTCTCGTTCAGTCTTAGCATACAGCTTGATGTCATCCATGTATGCATATGTATGTGTGTGTATATATACACGCACACGCACGCACACACACACATATATAATTTTAATTAAAGATTTTCACATAAGTAAAAGATAAACATGAAATTATGTAGAGTAAAATTAAGAAGAAAAGAAAGATAAAAGAATAAGTACAAAAGACAGTGCAAGTAAAAAGAAAAGAAAAAAAAACATATAAATAAGAGACCTTCAATCTTCTTTACAGCAGTTACAAACAGATTCATTATCTCTCCTCCCTCTTTAAAGTCAAAACATGGTTCTCTTCTTCCTATATTCAACCCTTTTTAATCAGCAAATCCATAACTGACCAATTCATTTTTTCCTATTTTCAGCAAAAAGTCCATCAGAGATTTCCAGTCTTTTATAAAAGTACTTGTCTTATCTCTGATCAAATAGGTCAGTTTTGCCTTTTCTGCAAGTTCCACCATCTTCATGATCTGCTCCTCCGTTGTGGTTATTTCAGTATTTTTCCATGTTTGTGCCAGTCTTGTTGCACTGCCAGTGCTTTTCTTGATAGGGAGATAGTACCGTTTAATTATTTCCATCCACCCAAAATTATAAACTACACAGAATGTTATTTACAAAAGCAGGCACATCAGTCACAGAAAGGTAAGACTGCTGTAGCCACCCTCAGGAATTTTCAGGTAGTCCATTAAAAAAAAATTGAAAGCACTAACCTAGAATTGCAACAATAATGTTTTATTTTTAATGCATTTCTGTTTAAAAGAAATTATGGAGGTGTGCTATTGAGAATGTATAGGAAAAACTATGCATTACCTACCACATTTAACAATTCTTTTTCTCTTCATCCAATGGTTGCCCCATGAATTAATACCTGTGTGACTTTGCATTTTAGTTTCCTAGCATCTGTGCTAGACTGCAAAGAAATGTTAATTCTGCATGCATCCATGTCATTATCTTAATATATATCATCTTCACATAATTGTCTTAATACATATAACCTGTCAGTGGCTTTTCTCCTATTCTTTCTAGGAGAGCTGGCAACCTTTCTTTGCCTTCAAAAGTGCCTTCCAAGACAATTCCCCCTTTGCCAAGAGCTCAGTTATTTACTAGCTTTATTTAGAAGCTATTCACTGGCTTTTAAAAAGATCCTTTGCTATCTACTATTCTGTAAAATCCTTTGTAGTGAGCTCAACTTTTGTTAGATGCCAAAATAGACAAAAAATATTCAGGGAGTCTCTTGGAAGAAGTGTTTGGTAGCATGGCCACTTCAACAACCAGTTAAGCATTCTAAAGCCTTTTTTAAAAACAAAAAACAAAATGCACTTTAAAGAGAGAAGTTCTGTAATGAGATTTCTGACATTTCCTAGGATGTATACCACAGAATTTGATTTGTATGTTGTTCCCCACTTTTAGCTTTCAGTACTGGGGTTTTTCTTACATGCTGATTGTCCACGTAACTTTTACAATTGCTGCAGCACAAAGGATGAGCTTTCTGGATTTGATTTGCATTAATGTAAAGGAGTTTGCATTACCTGTTCCATGACTGGCAGATGATCTTTCACAAGATAAAATATTACTTCAGCAGTAAGGGAAATCAATTTTGGGTTCCCTTGTGTAGTTTCTTTCCCCCCTGCTTGATTAAAGAAATACATTAATCGGTAAGAACATTTACACTAAGAAAAAATTGCCCTTGGCCATCTACATTGGAAATGGTCATCTCAGAAGATAAAGAAATTGAGGCTTGTGATGTTGTTAAAGGGCTTCATCCATTTGAATTATGCAGAGACCAAATGTGCTTTTCATCATTGCTGCTTCACAATGCAAATCCTATGCACGAAGCCAGACTGGCTGAGGCAGCATCTCTTCTTCCAGTCCATAATGCAGTGTGATTGAAGGCTAACAAGCGGTTATGATTTGGCTTTACAGTACCTTGCTCACAGTTTGACAGCCTGTTGGGAAGGTGTCAGTAAACAAAACTTCACAGCAGCTTGAGAAGGGTAAACTAATTTTCCCAATCACAGCAAAACAGCATTCACTATGCAAGCTTTGAAACTGTGCGCTTAAATGTTTTGGAGCTTCAGCCTTTAAATTATCAATGAAAATAGATCTAGTAAAGCCCCATCTTAGTTTGCCTCCCTCATACACAGAATTTACTATCAACTTTCTATTCCCTTTCCATAAAATTATACTTCAGGACTTTAACTAATGCAGGAGGTTAGTTCTGAAGATAAATAAGTATAAGGAAGTTATAGAAAGAAGGTTTCCTGTTTACCACCTCCTCCTCTAGAGCCACCAAAACCTTCTGGGGAAAAAAGTTATCATGAACAGTATAGTTCAGTGATGCTAGAGGCTGCTGCAGAAAAAGAACATTGCTCTACATTGGGCAGAAGTCAGTCCAATTCTGGATCATCTATTTCCCCAACAGTTTTCAAGTATCCTGACAATTGCTCATGACAAGGATGCCTAACCATCCAGAGCGATTTTGAGGGTAAAGGAGACCAGTGGCAAGGGGGAGAAAAAGAAAAAAAAGGGGTTAGGCACAGGACAATGTGACTGTAATGGCAACATGTGACTAAGAGAGACACATTGTGAAGGCCATAAATGCAGGCCTTGGTTGCAAAGTTACTTTTTCTTCACTATCGTAACTGTGAACAGTCGCTGTCTGAGGCAGCTGCTAAACGAGGACTACTTGTATTTAAGTATGTTAATTTAATACCAAAATGCTCATTTACCAAATATCTAATTCTTAGTTGCTTATATTTTTGCTGTTCCCAATATTGAGATTATCATATTAGGAATACGGGCAATGTACATTTCTTAGGATAGACCAGTCTGTGTGAGCTGGAATAGCTGAGGCTTGTGTGTTCCCACTCCTATGGTAATAACACAGTTTGAAACATGAGGGCATCAAATGGATACCAATGGGCCCAGAGCCACCACTTTTCCCTTTTAAAAAAATGTATCCAGATTCTGTACAATACATCCTGAGGGCAGCAAATGCTTCTCTCTATTCCGGGTTATCATAGAAAGCTGATCTAATTTTCACAGATTTCATTTTCCCCCCAAAATAGCATAGCCCTGTAACTATCAAGGCCTTCTGGTCATGTACTGCCTTAAACAAAAAAGGGATTTTGGCTCTAGTCTAAAAACAAAAGGTGTCCAAGAAAGACTAACATTTTACCATTCTGGAAAACAAGGACTTCACCCACAAAAAATGATTTCCAGGTTCAAATACAACACATTTTTTTGCTGATGCATCAAGATAGTTCTTCACCAAACAACTAGCTTCTCTCTCATATACAAACTTCTACCTTCCAGAATACTTTCTGGCCTTCAAGGCGCATCCTCTTAACAGGGAATGCTTTTTAAAACACAGCATGTTAAGTCATAATCTGGTTAGTTTGGTTTTAGTTTAGTACCTTACATCAGGGTTCCTCAACCTTGGCAACTCTAAGCAAAACTGGCTGGGGAATTCTGGGAGTTGAAGTCCGCACAGCTTAGAGTTGCCAAGGTTATGGAACCCTGCCTTATGTGAACCCAAACTCTAGGCTGGTAAATCACTATTTGGCTTAATAGATTTGTGGGAGCCCAAGTAAGGGTAGCTTAGTCAGTAAACCATAGCAGAGCACAACTTGGGGAACAGCTCAATGATACACTACCACTGATGTGCCAAAAAGATAGCCAATTTAGCATCTAGTGACCATACTCAGTCCATGTGTCTATGCATATACCAACACAAAGAAAGAAACCAACAGAAGTTCAAGTGTTAAAACCAGTACTAATACTTGGATTGTATTGTTAGTTTATCACAACTGTCATGGGAAAATGCCCACTAAACAAAAGAACTGGAGACAGAACGCAACCAACCTGTTTTATTACCATGCATAGACATACAGGCCAATACAAGTTGCAAGGAGCCCTGAAGTCCACAAAGTAACAGATTATGTACCCCAAAGGGAGGATGCAAAAAAACACCTACAAACGTAATGCAAATTGTTATATGATCCCTCAACCACAATGTCTACTTCAGATAAGGTGAGAGGTAATCCATTATTACTTGTCTCACCTGAAGGGTCCAGCATTTCTGCAGATGAATCTTCATCCACCCTCCCTTCCTGGTATCAACACTTGGTAACATAAGCATGTGTTCTTTTATTATGTATATCTATTGTCCTTCTTCACACTTACCCAGAGACAACAGTCCACTTTATGTTAACAATCTCCTTTCCCCTCAAGGGCCATCGTCATATAGTTTTGGTTTTGCCTATAGTATAGGAATAATGTTTACAACAACCTGTTAAGGGGCAACAAGACATGCTTAAGGTTTCCTTCTGCCCTCCACACAATCAAGAGATCTAACATGAGTATTCAGAACTAACAATCTCAGCATTCGTAGGATTCTTAAAGCAAAAAGAGCTGGATGGCCAACAGCCAAATGCCTCCTGGACAGAAAATGAGCCAAACTTATGATTTCCAGGTTCAAATACAACAGATGATCCACCAGGTACTGCAGGATATTGGGTACGTACCATTTATAAAAACTGTTCTATAGGCCCTTTCAGATACTTACAGCTGAAAAGGAGTGAAATGCATTGTGATTTTTCTGCCTACTACATAACTAGCCATTTATAAACTGTTGCAGATACTGTCACTTTTAATTGGCTTCTCAGAGCATAGAAGAGAGTTTTTCTTCACAGTATAATTAGACTCTTTTGCCTCAACAGGGGATAGCAAAGTAGTACCCAAAGCAGACGAATAGCAAGCTAAACTCTAAGTGGCCAAAGGCTACTTAAACATTTAAAGGGTTATTACTTCTTCATTAAAGCATGCAGAAAATAATTACAAATCACAGAGAGACTATAGAAGATTTCAAGGCAAAGCATAGTCATTAAAGGGAAGTACAACTAGGGAGTCCAGCTTCTCATTTACTTACACCATTCAGTTTGAGTGTTCTAAGTCACAGATAAAGCCAAGTAATAAAGCTATATTACTTAATTGTTTACTACAACAACAGATTGTAAAACTGCACTTATTATTGCCTTCCTTTTCTCTACCAGTCCAGTCACAGCGAGGAAAACACTGAAGCGACTATCTCTGCTTATCTTTTGCCTTTTATCTGAGCAGGTGGGCACACTTCAAACCAAGTCCTAAACTGCATTTCCCCCATCATTTTATGTTCCTAGCAAGGCTTATCTGGCTACTTATCTAGCATCCTTAGACATGAAAATGATGCTGGCACTGTGTTTTGCAACAGAATCAATTGATATACTTTGGGAAAAACGTAAAAAATTGGGTGGGGCAAGGAGCCTAGTGTAATTCTGGGAGATATCTGCAGGTACATTGATGTTCTTAGGTGCCATTTTGGGACCTCAGCTTCAGAGAGTCCTCAAGGCCACTCCTTATTCTCCAGGTAAGCAAAAATGTGGTCTTTGCATCAACCTGCACAAAGGATGTTGGTACAAGATGACATAACATTATCTAACTAATATTTAGATAGCCCACAACATTTGCCTAATTTCCCATTGTTTCAGTGCTGACTCCTGGTTGAATTTTCCAAATGTAGCAATCAAACTCTTCTGGTTTCTAATAGAAATGGAAATGATAGATTTCTAATTTTAAAAATCTCAAGATTTGAGATTTATTTGTTTGTTTGTTTGTTTGTCATATTTCTTTACTACCAAACTCATATTATAACCACTCTGGGTGTTTTTGCAATGCATCTGGCTTTATATAATGGTGCTAGCAGCTAAAATCCACATATTACCTCCTTACTTCTCTGGCTTCTGGATACATAAGGGAATTCAGCAGCATTCATTTTCAGTTTCAGGGAATTCACATTATAAACCAAATATTATATTTTGTCAAGCTACAATCTCTTTCAAAACAAGCAACTTCAATTCATGAGGTATGGTTTCTTAAACCAATCAAAATTTGTTATAAATCACTCTCTCTTGTGCATTGATTATTGATTATGTGCCATCAAGTCTGTGTTGACTCTAAGCAACCACATAGACAGACCTTTTCAGGATGATCTGTCCCCAAACTGGCCCTTTAGGTCTTGCAATGGTACATCCAATTCCCTGTAATCGAGTCCATTCATCTTTATGCTGGTCATTCTCTTCTTCTCTTTCCTTCTTTCATAATGCATAATTAGGATCCTCTAAAAGTTCAGCTAAGTGCTGAACCACATAGGAAAAAGAGAGGAGAAAGGGCAGGTGGGAGCTTCAGAATTCAGATTCAGAATTCAGAATCCATCTATTCCATCTTCTTCACATACCATTCAGTGAAATATGGAGTGAACATCTCTGCTGAAGAAAAAGATTAGGGGCGGGCGGAGAAATTAGTGTCTTTAATACGTTGATCAAGGCTGTATATATCAAAGAGCCTTATCTCAAAGCTCCAGTGCAGCCTCTTATCTTAAAGAGTCCCATCTACCCATTATGCATCCCCGGCTGGGAAACAAGCAAAATTGTCCTTATCTCCATCTCACTTAAAAAATAATAAAATGCTTTATGTGTTCCTCCCTTGTGCATGTTAAACAATTACGGCTTGTATGTATCTATAAAGAATTTAAGATGTAAACCAGCAACACTGTGCCCATGATTTCTCTACAGAAAAGTTCTGCCTAACATTTCTGTTAGGACACAAGGAAATTTGTTTATTTGCCCTCACTTTACAATTTCACTGGGGAAAGTGGCTTAAATACCTCTTCACCTATGTGTCTGTTTACATGAGAATAAATCAGAAATGAACTATTGAAGCACTCTTCGAATTTAGGGGTGAGGTCTGGATGCCTGTGATGCAGCGAGCTTAGTGAAGGTAGACATATTGAGATCTAGTCCATGTCCGGATTGGTGACCTAGTTAAAAACCTAATGAATACAGCTGTGTATTCTAGAATGGAAGAAAGGCAGGATGACTTAGTAGCAAAAGAGATACTAAATTAGAGGATGGGGATTGTGGCTGAGTGGCAAAGAACACGCTTTGAATACAAAAATTCTCACACTCAGTCACTGGTATCTGCAGTTAAAAAGAGAGATTGGGAAATGATACTATAAAAGAATTCTTGCTGCGAGCCTACAAAACTTAGATTAGAAATAAGACAGCGAAACCCAGAATATCTTAGCTTTGTCTGGTTTTAGATATAAAAAGGTATTAAAAGGTCAAAAGTCCTGACATCAGAGGTTAGATGTTAAAGAAATTTCTACCTCTACTGGGGGTTAAGCAAATCATTTAAAAAGATAATAAAATTGGCTAAAATTTTGACTCCCTCGTCAGCTAGCCAAACCTACCCTAGAGAAATTGGCCAATTTTAAATTAAAAAACTGATCTAATTACAATTTCTGATTTCAAGTAATATTTATGTAAGATCAGGCTCTGTGTTTCATTACTATCTCTACAAACCAACAATGATAACTGGTTGCCTAAATTATGTCATGGTATACTGAATGTTATACTGCATGATATACTGAGATTACTGATTAAAGTGAATTAATCAAAGCATCTGATTGTCCTATGCAATTGACATTTGGTAGGTTATCAGTGCAGTATTAAGCCCAGATCTGAAGAGGCTGTTTTTAGTAGCAAGTAGGCTGCAACAGCTGCTCCATAAATCAAGTTGAACAATGTGCACCCTGGGTTTTAGAATGCACCCTAGAATCCTTTGATTCTCTTTCAACAAAGAGAGGTTAGTCTAAAAGGAATACAACTGAAATACTTCACCATTATTGTCCTCAGAACCATGATTTGCTTATCTCACCCTAACTCTAAATAGATAAGACCCATTTTTATGGAAACTTCACAGTTGATTTATTAAAGCTTTCACCTTTGAATATTAAAACTATTATCTGTTCTTCTATTGTTTCCCATTCCAATTAACCACTTCTCACAAAATTAAACCTTTTGTATTAAGAAAATGGTTTTGATGTCATCTAGAAAAATAATAATTGTTGCTCTCCATTTCTAATAAAAAGAAGACAGAACATCTGGGAATTGCTTGTAAAGTAGAACTGCAACTTTGCTTTCCTCTTAGGCCCAGGTTTCCTAGAGGCAAAGTTCTTGAGAGAAAATCAGAGCAAAATTTTCTACCACTTTTTTTTTTTTTTTACCATTCACTGGGCAGTGTTAATCAGTAATTCCGACAATTTCAGCTCCTGGGCTTAAAGAAAGTTTATGAACTTAATACTATGTTCCACTGAAAGACTGTCTGGCACTTCACGAAACTATACTAAAGCCAGCCTGCTTTGGACAACTCACAACAGCAGTAGCAATATGTCATTCTAGATTTTCTCAGGATAATCTAAACAAAATTCACAAGATTCAGATGCAATTTATGTTATTTGATAGTACAAAAGTGTAGTCTTTTTATCTAATATTTATATATATTTAACAATAACATTAATATAACTCCAAGGTCAGACTACCTGAAATATACTTGCATTTAGTAATATTAATTGCATCATCATGGGTATTCAGATTCAGTTAGAAGATTATAAGTAGTCTTCCTTGAGGCCTCAACAGAAATCTTGTACACTAACTCTCCTCAAAATTTAGAAGCTTCAACCTTATAAACTGGATTGTCAGAAGTAATGCAAATTAATTAGATTTGGAGATATTACTTATTTTGCAGTTTAACCTGCTGTTATGAGCAAAGTAGGGGACGCGGTGGCGCTGCGGGTTAAACCGCTGAGCTGTCGATCGGAAGGTCGGCGGTTCGAAACCGCGCGGCGGGGTGAGCTCCCGTTGTTAATCCCAGCTCCTGCACACCAAGCAGTTCGAAAACATGCAAATGTGAGTAGATTAATTGGTACCGCTTCGGCGGGAAGGTAACGGCGTTCCGTGAGTCATGCTGGCCACATGACCTGGAAGTGTCCTATGGACAACGCCGGCTCCAAGGCTTAGAAATGGAGATGAGCACCGCCCCCTAGAGTCGGACTCGACTGGACTTTACGTCAAGGGAAACCTTTACCTTTACCTTATGAGCAAAGTACTGTACAAAATATAGATATTTCAACTACTAAATTCAGATCTTGATAAATTCTCTTTCCTACAACACTTTCTGGAATTTCATTTCCTTAGAAACTGCATTGTGCCTTCCCATTAAAAACACAATATAAGACAATAACACTTTTCACATTGCTTAAATTTTCATCTGATTAATTCTGTGCTTACATTGTTCAATTACGTTATCCATGCAACCCAAGTCAAAATTGGACATTTCCTTAGATTTATTTATCTAATTATACCACCTTCATCTTCAGAAAATGGCCAGGCTCAAGTTATTCTACTTTGGACACATTACGTGAAGACCTATCTCTCTGAAGAAAGCTCTAATGCTGGGAAATGTGGAAGGAAAGAGAAGAGGACAACCAGCAGCAAGCTGGATGGACTCAGTTACAGTGACGATGGGTGCACCATTAGAAGACCTGAAAGACAGGTTAGGGACAGATCATATGGAGAAAATCTATCTATATGGTTGCTAAGAGTCAACCCCAACTTAATGGCACATAATCTATCAGTCATCTTCAGAACTGGAAGCATTTCCTAGATTTGAAAGTTAATGTTCTGGAAGAGGACGCCTTTTTATTATTACTCCTATTATAAATTTTATTATTTTTCTTATAAGCTATGAATGAGAGTTAACAATATATCAAAATTATAAATACAACTCAGACAAGATTATATATAAAAATATATGTAGGACAAACTAACTGGCTAACATTACTACAGCTCAGTTTTTAAACAATGAATTGAACCATGACAATCAGACACTATTGTCTGACCTTACCTTTCCACTGATAATTCAAAGTCTGAGTGTCGACAAATTTCAAAAAGCCACACTTAAACTCTGGTATGTACAAGTCGTTCCCAGAATGCCTAATGACCAGATACTGTACAGTATATCAAAATGGACAGGTTCCACATTTTGGGGCAATAATTTAACAGTACAATAACATATTTAAACTTTAACTTCTTCACCAAAACCCAAACCTACAAAGTAATATTGTTTAAGCAAAAAGAGACTACCAATGGAAATAACCAAGCATAGTGTAATGGTTGCCTATTCTAAAACACCATCAGACTCATGAGTGTGAATTCAAAGATATATGATTTATTAAATAATAGTATACGGGATCACAGAGAAAGCTGAGAATGATGAAAGCGTGCCAAATTCAAACTAAAAACCCTCGGTGCAAATGAAATCCCTCCTCCCGTAGAATCTTCTCAAGTTCACAATCCCAGCTGCTCCTAATGGTTTCTGATGATCTGCGGGAAAAGTCCTTGAACAGAGAACATAACCCAAACACATTCCATTGTAATGAATTCAGATACAGAGCTTGGTACAAGGTCTCACAGCAGCTCCCTTCCAAACAGAAACACACATCAGTGCCATGGCATGTGAAACGTTACGATGTATAAACTTCATTGAATCAGTGAACATGACATACTGCCCCCCCAAAACAAGGAATACATTAAGCAGCAGGCTTCAAAGGATAAGCAAGGTGGAAACGGTTAACTAAATGAGGAGCGTTAACATGGTGGGCAGACACCCATTCAGGATGAGGAAAGTGTTTCCATCGGACCAGATACTGCAGGGTGCCTCGAAGCTTCCGAGAATCAACAATGTCCTTGACTTCAAAGTGTTGTTGGCCATCAATCATAACTGGAGCAGGGGGAGGAGGTTGAGGGTACCAATGCGGCGAGTGGTGCACAGGCTTAAGCAAGCTGCAATGGAAAACAGGGTGCAAGCATTTCAAATTGTGAGGCAGGTCCAATTTAATGGTAACTGGACTGATAAGCTGAACAATAGGAAAAGGACCAATGAATTTGGGAGCAAGTTTTTTAGAAGGTTGAGGTGATTTGATAAATTTAGTAGATAGATACACTTGATCCCCAACTTTGAAGTTGTGTTGTAAAGAACAATGCTTATCAGCTTGAGACTTGTAAGCAGATTGGGCATCAGCCAAAGCTTGTTGAATTACTAGCCAGGAATCAGACAGTTTAACAGCCCAGTCAGATGCGGAACATGTTTGGGAAGGGGGCTGTGGCAGTTCAGGGATGGGAACAAAGTCGTGACCAGAAACCACACGAAAAGGGGTTTGTCCGGTACTTTGATGGACAGCATTGTTGTAAGCCACTTCAGCAAAAGGTAACAACTCCACCCAATTGTCTTGATGGTAGTTAATGTATGCTTGAAGAAACTGTTCAAGAGTGGAATTTAAAATTTCAGTACAACCGTCAGTCTGAGGATGGGACGATGTGGACAGTGCTTGTTTAGTGCCAATCAATTTTAAAAATGATTTCCAAAATTGGGAAGTAAACTGTGTGCCACAGTCAGAAATTAAACAGGAGGGGCTACCGTGGAGGCAGTAGATGTGGTGGAGGAAAAGGCGTGCTAATTGTGGGGCTGACGGGATGGATGCACATGGAATGAAATGAGCTTGTTTAGAGAAAAAATCCTTCACAACCCAAATGACAGTTTTCTTCTGACTGGGAGGAAGGTCCACAATGAAATCCATAGAAATCTCATCCCAAGGGCAGGATGGGCTAGCCACTGGCTGTAGAAGCCCCTGTGGTTTCCCCCCTTTTCATTTTGACATGGCACAAACAGGACAGGAAGCAACATAGTCTTTTACATCACGTCTTAAGGTTGGCCACCAAAACTGACGGCGAACCAAATGCAAGGTTTTGACAAAACCAAAGTGTCCGGCAATTTTATCATCATGGGAACGCTGCTAAACAGCAGCCTTTAAAGTTTCAGGCACATAAAGGCGGTGTTCCACCCACGCCAGACCATTTTCAAAAGAAACATTGTCTCTATTAGCTAGCAACCAAGTGTCAGATTTCAGTGCCTGGAGAAAGTCCTTCTGACAAGGAATTTGCACTTTCCGCTTCTCAGGCTGGGCTGGGGGTGGGGTTGCCTGTACATGGGTCTGGCTCCGAGTGACAGCAACCAAGCCCAGTTGTGATTCAGTGAGAACAGTCCCAACCACATCTGCCACCTGGTCAAGGTCCTGAGGTAAACGTGACAAAGCATCGGCCAGAAAGTTTTTCTTTTCCGGAATAAATTTTAACTGGAAGTTAAAGCCACTGAAAAACTGAGCCCAGCGAATCTGTTTAGGGCTGAGACATCGTGGGGTGCGGAGGGCTTCTAAATTCCTGTGATCGGTCCAAACCTCAAAAGGGCATTTAGCGCTTTCAAGGAGATGGCGCCAGGTTTCTAAAGCTGCTTTTACAGCAAATGCCTCCTTTTCCCAAACATGCCAATGGCGTTCTGTTTCAGAAAATTTCCGGGATAGATAAGCGCAGGGTTTTAAGCGATTTTCTGAATCCCTTTGTAACAAAGTAGCCCCAATAGAGTAGTCAGAAGCATCAACTTGGACCACAAAGGGGCACTCAGGATCAGGGTGCTGTAGAATAGGTTCAGCAGTAAAAAGGGTTTTTAATTTCTCAAATGCTGCCTGGCATTCAGGTGTCCAATTCAGCACTGCCCCAGGGTTTTTTTACTTTGTGTGTCTCCCCCAAACCCTTGGTACAGAGAAAATCAGTGAGGGACAGAGCAATCTCAGAGAACCCCTGGATAAATTGCTGATAGAAATTACTGAACCCTAGGAAACTTTGTAATTGCCTCTGGGTGCGGGGGCGTTCCCAACTTAGAATCGCCTGAATTTTTGCAGGGTCCATTTCTATGCCCTGGTCAGACACTCAATAGCCCAGATAGTCAAGTTGGGTTTTGTGAAACTCACATTTGGAAAGTTTGGCATAGAGTCTGGCATCCCTAAGCTTGCGTAACACCTGTCTGAGGAGGCGTTCGTGTTCCTCCTCAGTTTCAGTGTAAATGAAGACATCATCTAAATAAACCAGAACCCCTTTAAACAAATAATCATGTCATACTTCATTAATCAATTGCATGAAGACTCCAGGCACCCCCGCCAACCCAAAAGGCAGGACTTTGTATTGAAACAACCTAGTGGGCAATTAAAAGCAGTTTTCCACTCATCCCCAGCTTTTATGTGAATGCAGAAGTAGGCTTCGCGAAGATCGAGCTTGGAGAAAATCCTGCCCTTTGACAAATGAGCTAACATGTCCTTCATTAGAAGCTGAGGGTACTTGTTGACAATAGAGATGGAATTTAACCCTCGATAGTCCGTACAGAGTCAAAGTGTGCCATCTTTCTTTTCCCGGAATAACGCAGGGGCTCCAACTGGGGAATTAGCAGGTTCAATAAACCCCCTTGACAGATTTTTGTCAATGAAGTCCTGTAATGCTTTGAGCTCCTTCTGAGTCATCGGATAAATTTTTGGCTTGGGCAATTGAGCATTGGGGACCAACTCTATTGCACAGTCAGTTTTCCAGTGGGGGGGTAACTGATCTGCTTCCATCTCCCCAAATACATCTGCAAATTCTTGGTATTGAGCAGGCAAGCCTTCTAAATGTGGCAAGTCAGGGCACGGCATGGCGATCGCTGCCCTTCCAACCCCCACTCATGCAGCTCTCTCCACTGTAGGAGCTTGGTAAAATCCATCTGCAAAAGTCACAGTTCTGTGCTCCCAGTTTATATAGGGGCTTCAATAGGTCAACCATGGGATCCCCAGGATTACCAAAGGATTGCCAACAAGTACTACCACGAATTTCAAAGTCTCACGGTGACTGCCCATTTGCGTTGCCACAGTTTCAGTGAAATGGGTTGCCGCCCCCCCCCCCCGCTGTTGAACCATCCAGCTGTGTGAAGATCAAAGGATGCTGGAGGGGGAAACGAGGCAGGTCCAAAGCACCAACCAGATCAGGGTGAATTAAACACCTGGAACACCCAGAGTCAACTAAAGCCCATACCTCTGTAGTTTTTGTGCGGGGACCCAATTTCACTTTTACTGCTAAAGTGGGACAGTCAGCACTCACCATAGCATCTTCATGCCCATCCTCTTCCACCTGCCCACTGGCGCCCTTCATGGCAGGTGGCTGGCATTTCCAGTTGGCTGTTTAAAATCGTCTTCAGCCTCTCCGGAGAAGTATATCACTTCTTCAGCATCGGCTGTCCCTTTGGCTGCTGTCATTCGCCGCAAGGGGGGGGGTGATTTGGCCGGCGGCTTCCCCACTTGATCTCCAGCCTTGGCTTTTGGTCAATCAGCTGCTCGATGGCCCTCCTTTCCACATTGGAGACACTGACCCCTCGCATAGCGCCGATCTCTTTCCTCATCCCAGGCTCTATAGCTTGGCCGGGCAGCAGTTGCAGCACTTCGGGGTCCCCTCATGGTGGCGGGTGGTTTTTCAGATTTTCTAGTTTGCATGAAGGTATGCTGAGCATGCTCAGCCTTGCCTGCCAGACAGATCCAGTCATACAATGACTCAGGGTCATCTCTACACAATGCCCAACATAGGACATCCCAGTTGAGTCCCTCTTTAAAACGCACTATTAGAGTGGACTCAGACCAGTCAGTGATTTTCCCAGCCAGAGCTTTAAACTCTAGGGCATAATCAGCTACTGACATTTGGCCCTGGGCAAGATCCTTCAGCACCTTCTTAGCTCTTGCCTTGGCCAGAGGATCTTCAAAATGCAGCTTTAATGCCCACATGAAATCATCGAAATAATCAAGTGCAGGGGAGTCAGCATCACTTAACTGAACATACCAGTCAGCTGCTTGACCCTTCAACTTGGTGGCAATGGCAGTTATTTTAGCCTCTTCGGAAGGGAAGCATGCCCCAAATTGCCTCATATAACTTTTAGCATTTGTTAAAAAAAAAGATAACTGTTGGATCCCCATCAAATTTGACAGAAAAGTCTCTCACTCCGCTTCCAGTTGGAGTGGGACCAGTAGGCACTTGAGTGGTTTGGCCCCAGGTTACAGTAGCTTTCCCCTTATGGGGTGGGGATACTGATGGCTGGGCTCTGCGGGGTGGAGATTCATCCTGGAGCCATCTCCGGCCCCGCTCTGCCAGCGGTCTGGATGGGAGGATGGGGGATGGTTGCGGGAAGCTGGGATCTCCTCCGCGTCTCCCCTGCCCCTCCAGTGACAAAGACAGGTTTTTCAACATGTACTCCATCGATTCTATTTTGACTTCCACCACTCTTAGTCTCTCAGGGGTTCGAGAGTCCCCTCTCCTTTGCGTGCCCAGTTTCCTTTCAGTTGACACCGTAGTAGATTCTTTGTCTTGGGTTAGTGGGAACCAATACTTCCAGGATGTCCCCAACGTCCCTGGTTGGGGTTCCCCCACCTCATCCAAGGTGATCAACTCTGCGAGTAATTCGCTGGGTGCCGGTTGCTTTGGCTCTTTCCTGTTGTCAGATTCCTCTGCATCAGAATTGGAACTCGATTCATCCCTTGACAGGTCTTGGGATTCTGAAGGTTCTGGGGTGAGATTCAGTTCTCCACTCTTGACCATCGACTCAGGCATCACGCTAGCCATCTCCTCAAGTTCCCCGGCTGTGGATTTTGACTCAGCCATCGTTAACTATTTTCCCTCACAAGAAACTGATCTTGGTAGGAGCTAACGGTACAACTTTGGGGATTCTCAGCTTTATGTAATGGTTGCCTATTCTAAAACACCATCAGACTCATGAGTGTGAATTCAAAGATATCTGAGTTATTAAAGAATAGTATACAGGATCACAGAGAAAGCTGAGAATGATGAAAGCGCGCCAAATTCAAACTAAAAACCCTCGGTGCAAATGAAATCCCTCCCCCCGTAGAATCTTCCCAAGCTCACAATCACAGGTGCTCCTAACGGTTTCTGATGGTCTGCGGGAAAAGTCCTTGAACAGAGAACATAACCCAAACACATTCCATTGTACTGATTTCACATACAGAGCTTGGTACAAGGTCTCACAGCAGCTCCCTCCCAAACAGAAACACACGTCAGCACCATGGCATGTGAAACGTTACGATGTATAAACTACATTGAATCAGTGAACATGACACATAGGCATTATGGTAATTTCTCATTTATTGCATTTCCAGCATAGGAAAAATAATAACTAACCTTTTCTTTTTTAACATACTCCAATTCTCTAAACCAACTTTCTTAAATATTATTCCAATTTATTTTGGTAAAATATTTTCCAATAACTTAAAATTTACTGGTGTCCAGAGACACCTAAAGCATTCGGAGCGAACAAGGAACACAACAAATGCTATATATATATATATATATATATATATATATATATATATATATATATACATACATACATACATACATACATTCATTCATTCATTCATTCATTCATTCATTCTATTGTTTTCTGTAAATTATATTCCTTTACTAATCTTCCAAAAGCTTTTAAAATTGCTGGAAACACCACAGAAATCCTATCATACAATCAAGGACTCACCACAGTTTCAAGGGTGCCAGATAATAATTCATCAACTGGGCCCATTTTTATTCATGACTGGGATTGGACAGGCAATCTGTATTAGACAGTCTCAAAGATACCTAGGCCCTATGAGTTATATAGCTTTATCAGTAATGACCAGCACCTTGAACTGCACCTAGAAACATATTGGTAGTCAATTTAACTCCCATTTTGGAAACTAAATTCACAACACATCTGGAAGACATTATGTTTCGAAACCTGGTCTACTCTTGTTTGCAAACACTTTCCACTGCTGCAGACAGAAGTCTTCTCTGTTCCTAGAGAAAGGCCAATTTCTTCACTGTCCCTCAATCTCATTCCATCCTGGAATTCCTAGCCAGTATGGAACTTCGTGTACCTGAAGGCACCAGAACAACTTAGGAGTTGTAAGATAGGTTATGTCACACATACAGTATACTATTGTCTCACTTTATACCAAGATGATCTCAGCACAGCAGAATGTACCATTTGGAATTGATTAAAAATATATTCCTGTTTAGTTAAATTTAATTGTTTCTATATATCAACTACTTTAGTTTCCCACATATCTACACTGAGAGCACTCTAACTCTGAGGACTATTTTTTTAAAAAAAATATCCCAATCTTTTATTTAATCCAAGACTAAATTAAAATTGCTAGCTACAGTTATCCAATTATAAACCAAAAATATATGCAAAACAGTTATCCAAAATATCTGGATTATCTCCTGTTCGACATAAGAATGTACTGAAGCCATCTGAATTTCTCCATTATTAACCTCCAAAATTATTAATGCCCATCAATGTCCAAAATTTCTTGTTCAACAATAAAGCCTGAAGATTTCTTGATTCATACTATCATCTGTCACAACATTTTCTAATTGTCACTTATATGAATCTGATCCATACACTTTCTAAACAAAGTAAGTTCTTCATCTGAGGCAATAAAAATAAAATTTGCAAACAAATTATTACGGGCTTCAACAACTTCAGTTTCTAAAATAATAATTTCTTTTTATATATACTTAATCTAAAATTCCACAATATGAATAATGCCATTATTTAAAACACATGCCCACATACACAGAGATTTTTTTCCAGGTCATAATACAAACTCTTCACCATTGAGAAAACTGAGTCTTATCTTAAAAGTGATTAACTGAAATCCCTTCCCCCCCCCCATAATCTGGAAATAAAATATAAAGACTATGACATTTTTTTTAAAAAGCAAAAGCAAAATTAAATCACCATTATGGCTGCAACCATGATTAAAAGAAAATGAGTACAGAATTTAGGTATAAAAGTGAAAGAAAATAAAAGAAAGTAATAGAGAAAATGTGGCTAACATTGCAAAAAAAGAAAAAAGAAAACTCTTTCTATAGGGAATCCAGGTGGAGACATGACTAGACCACAGACTTAGCACTCTCCCTCCCTACCAAGCTGTGAAAATAATTTCTAACTACAATAGAAGAATGGGAGAAGAGACCTATAGACACTTCTATTTATGCTTCAGATAATTACATTATTATTTTGTAGACTGCTGTGGTTTCCCAACCACAATCCATATGTCTGGTCTCCTTCAGATCTCCTAAGGAAAAAAAACCTCTTCATTACTACAGGAGCTGGCTTACAATTGAAACAAGTTTTGTAAATATATCTCCATAGCAAGTACAAGAGGTTGCTTGTCCTTTTCATAAGGAAAGTTCAGTATTAATAGTTTTACAGTATGCTTGACCTTGAATTTGAACCAATTGCTCTTTACAGATTTCAAATCTTTTTTCCAAGAAATATCTTCTTCAACTTGTTAAATCTCTTTTAAATCTCTGCAACTATTTTTGAAGCACTTTCATCTCTTTTTGCAAGGCTTCATATATTATTTCTAAAATTCCCAGTTTTGAAGCATACTATGAGATCTATTTGCTAATAGATTGCATTATGACTAAAAATTCAAAACCAGAGTCTTCAGAAGGTGTTTCTGGAATCAGAATTGCTCTTTGTATTGCTCTGAATTGATATTCCAATGGGTTTCCAGCCAAAGACCCTAAAGTTTGAGAAGGAGTGCTTACTTTCTCAATTAAAGCCACATTATCTGGCTTGTAAGAAACTCTTTGGAAGCTGGAAGTATAGCAAGCTATTTAACAAGGAGAGGATGTGGACTTTAAAAGATCAATTCAAATTAGCTGGCCATTGTGTTATAACTATAGAAGTTATTTATCAAGAAATAAATGGTCCCCACTATTTCCCTCAGAACTAGAGATGTTTCCTGAGTTAAAAGATAACATTTTGGGAGTATATAGAACTATTAGCTGAATTCTAATTCTTATAAGCAATGAACACAAGGATTATTTGGAAGAAGAAAGAAGGGAAGTCATTTTCACTGATTTTGCCCCATTCTGTTGTTTCTCCCTCTCTGCATTGACACCCACAGTACATGGAGGAGATTTTCAGAGATGTGAGGCAGGGAGTATTGGCAAAAATGGCCTTCTTCTTTTGTCTAACTGGAATCCTAGTTAGTCTCATCTCTTTTACATAAGAAAGCTTCATGGCCTTTACCTCTAAATCCATCTAATCTGGGATTTAAATTGATAGTTTCTTTACTAAAAGCCATCCACTTTAGGTTAGCTTAAAGTATGCCACTTCTCACTTCAAAACGAAAATGTGAGAAATGTTTTCAAAGCCAAACAGTTCACACTTAAAGGGCAGTAGGAACCTAACATTCAATGCCCAAAATTCACCCACAATGGCATGATTTTGGTATACACAATTAGATATTATTGACTATTGAATATCCTTGGGTATCTTATCCATTAATCTTTTATATGGTAGCATCCACAGAGTACCCAAATGAAAGCAATTCCAAGCCACTAATCTATACATCTGTGGTATTACCAGTGAACCCTAAGAAAGGAATGCAACTGAAGTTCAGGGAACTCAAATAAAGAACTTGAACTGAAGCTATTTTTTTCTTGAAAATCAATCAATCAAGTTGTTCTTTCAATTTCATTGTATCCCCAAGCTGTATCTTTTTCAGTAAAAGAAGAAAAACTCATCTAACAACAACCCAAACACAGACCATTTCCTGCCTATGAAGAAACATCTAATTTTCCTGTAGCAGAAGTCATACTGTTGTCAAATTTTACTGCACTGGAGTCATCCGTAGATGTCAAGCACATATTTTTAGCAGAGTACTTGAAGTAATCTGTCCTACTGCAAATCCATTTGCCAGGTGCCTCAGAAAATATATTTCCTCTGTGATCTTTTGAAAGGCTATTTCTTTCCGTGCACAGCACCCTTATTTTGAGCTACACATTAATCTGCCAACACTAAATTGATTGTGAAAAAATTAGGTGCTCAGCTTCAGACACTGGGCTTTCCTTCTTTTTATCTAAGATACAGAAAGAAAAAAAGAGCCAACATAAGCTGCTAATTTATATTTCACAACAATGTACTGTATAGGTCAGCCATGCAAAATGTCTTTGAAGCCTCTCACTGCAAAGATTAATATATACTTCAGAAGTGCAAAGCTTTATTTAGCCACAAATGTGGGTTTCCCTTCTTCCCCATTCTCTCACTTGCTGTGACTGCAAATACCAAGCTATTTATCATATGCATCTGTTACAGTTAATGTTTTCATTAACCTATAAAGCAGATTATTAAGGAGTATTTAAAGTCTGCCAAAAATAATGATTTACTTTTTTGTGAAAATGGCCTGCCCACTGCCAAGGTCCATGTCTTCAAAATTTCTCCATGTTTGGTTCTGTACCTTACCTTATGTTCATAACAGGGTATGTACTAATATTTCAAAAAGTCTTAAATAACATATAACCTTTTGATCTCTGAACTTTTTCAATGTTTCAGGCAAACATGGTTTTTTTAAAAAATGATACCTTTAAAAGCTTTTGTCTTTTGCCTCCTGAAACTAGCCTTTTCCATCTAGAACTTGCCTGGGGGGAAAAGCAATTGTTAAAATTGGCCAGGAGAGCATCAATGTGAAGGAAAGGTTAAGTACTCCTGTTTCATTTGAACTGATTTTCCCCTGCAAATATAGCCTTGGCCCTCTGCTCCTATATTCCTGATAAAATGAAGTTTCACCCAAAGTGAAAGTTGCTGGATATGAACTACTGTATAGCAATGCCTGCCAGCTTCAGCGTTATCTTTTTCTTTTGATGCCTCGGCCCCTTGCTAAGTATGTCTAATTAGTATGAAGATCTCAGACAGGGGTTTTATGCTAATTCTAAATAAAGCTTCCGGAGAGGGGGTAAAGAATTATCTTTCCCTATACTTTTGTACTTTAATAATTGAGCAAGATTTGAGAGAGCTACACTGTTGATATAGATGAAGAAACAGTCTAAAAGGCTGAAATGAAAGCATTTGTTGATCATAACGGGACTCCCTGGGTCTTTAACTTAATAAATGCATACAAAGATTGAACTATGTGAAGGTCCCACCTTCACTGATAGCACATAAGTTCTAGACTCTATTAGCTGTAACATTAATTAGCTTAAGAGGAAACCACCCAGCCATATGTACATAAGGCAGACTTTCTCAGTTTCTTTCTATTTCACCCTATCTTGTCTGTCTGGCTAGAACTTACTAAGACTATTGTGAAAACACGGAAATCAGCCTTGGCAGTATGGTATCCGTGTATTTCCTATGCACAGCTTTTGAAACATTCACATATCATAATTACTTTCAACAGCTCAGAGATGGTTACCATAAGGAAATGCTGTTTTTTTAAACAGTCTGTTTTTTAACGAAGCTATAACAATATTTTAACAATACTTTAAAAGCAAACACAGTCTTCAGACTCAAGCACAGCTTTTCTGTAGAACTGGAAGGGTTTTTTTTTTTTAATTTTTTTGGAAGAAAACATCTTTTAAAATTATCTGAATACAGGAAATACTTTCTGAGAAAGCTTTTGACTTGTGCACTATTTATCTTCCAAAAATATGTTATTTAATGGTAAATATTTAATTCCTGTCTCTTAATTCTGAACTGAATTATAAATGTAAATATGTAAAATTCACATGATAAAAATATTTTATACGCTACTAAAGAAACGTAATCACATTTTTAAAAGCCATCAATTTACCGATCAGAAACTGTCGATCATATTAAAGAGGAAGAAATGGGTTTCTTTGCTTCCTCTAGTATAGAAGGAAGGAGCTTTGGAGGCAGAGGGTCATCTTCATGCTCCCACCTGTCTTACTTCGGAGGGCAATAATCTTGCTTCTTAATCTCATGAATTAAATAAACTTCAGTGCCAAATGCCAAAATTTAGGCAATCTTTCTCAATACTTTATGTTCCCAAGCCCAATCCATTTCTCAACCCAAGTCAATTGTTCCATAATAATATTCTAGTCCATGAAATAAAAAGCCTCAATTTTCAATTAAAATTCACATTCTAATCATAATGAGTATGATTAATGCCTTAGTGAGCCTATACAGGCCTTTTTGTGGTGGAGGGCAGTGGAGAGGACTAGATCAGCTGAGTCAAGAGTGAGCCGGGTTGTAACTTGTGACACTAGAAATTGATCACTACCTTCTGTGGTGCTGCTCTGTGAATATTTTTACTTTCAGAGGAAGATTTTCTAAAAAGGATATCTAAGTCCCTTGTTATATATTTATTGCTTTCATAACCTTTCCTCTAGCATCTGCTGGCTTGCCTCTACTTTCCACAACAATCTATAAAGTAGCTGGTCTGAGAACAAGTAAGTTGCTCAGAGTCCTGGAGTGAGCTCGGGTTGTTGAGTGAGACTTGAATTTGGATCTCCTAGTCACTAACTCCCCTCTGTCTTACTTATAACTGCTCATGCTGCATACAGCCTTTTGACTGCTGATTTTCAGCAATCCAACACTCAGTCAAATATACATTTTCTTTCTGCTTTAAAAGCCAAAAGGAATTGGGTATTAAAAAACAAAACAAAACAGCAAGTGTCAGAGATGCACATTTATTCCCTGCAGGCAATTTACCCCCCACAACTCCTTTTCCAGAAGCATAGAGTTGAGCAAAGGCATGGGGGAAAATAAACACGAACCTATGGACCATTTTGAGCCAGTTTGCTGCTGATTGCCTGAGGGATTTAGCCCTTTACTTATTATCCCCTTAAGGAACGAGGCCTCTTGGTTTTCACTGCCCTTCAGCTCAGAGCTACTAGAGAAACAGGAGAGGGAATTCACTGAAGCAAGCATGGTAATGAAAGCTTAAAAACCAAAACACTTTTCAGTGTAGCAAATAGTAAAGCTGTCAGCTATTGGAGGCAGGTGAGAGTGCTCCTTATTGTACTAAGATAGGATCACAGAATCTTGAAAAACTGTCCAAGTTTCTTTCTGTCTCCTCTAATACTGAATAAAATCAAGGGAGGGTTATCCTGACTTTCCTTCTCAAGCTCTCCTTTTTCTTGGGACTGAGTAATATTCCCTGAAATTCCCCTCTTAATGGCTTGTTTATTTCTTCCCTGTTCCAAAGGTCAGCTTTGAATTCCTTTTCAAAGCTGACTTCGAATGACAGTGCCTTGGCTGATCTCAAGTAGTTAAGCAAGGTTGGAAAAACTTACTAGTTGGATGAGACACTACCAGAAATCCTAGCACCACTGACTGGTCTGGGAGATTGAAAACATCCTGGAAAAAAGCGATGTCAAACCACTGCTGTTTTGTTGCCAAGAAAACAGTATGGATGTGTCCATGTAAATACTAACTTGACTCCAGTGAGTCTTTACTTTTACCTTTGTAGATAAATTGTTTGTTTCACACCAAATATACAGATGCACATTTCTGTAAGAAACTTCTGCTTTCAAAGGGCTGTCGGTATTTTTAAGAAGGGTAATTATTTTACATTATTTTGTGTGTGAATGTAAATAAATGGGTACATGAAATGTTGGAGGCTGGAATTAGTCTTAATCAGTAGATCAGTGTGCACTAAAATGGTGGTGGGAGGAAACTTGGTGGACAGAGAAATTGAAGAACAGGGAAAAAAAGATCTGAGCAAAGAATTGCCCATAAGACCATGGCTTGTATGACTGATCATCCTACTAATACTTGTACCGACTATATGAACTCGCTCTTGGAAGGTCCAGAGGAGAGGCTGTATCACCCTTAGTGCCGTGGCCACCACTGGCAAAATACATTTCCCACCAACTCGCTGCCAAAAATTAACCTTGCGTCTATATTACAACTAATATTTAGCACCAAATATTACATTCTTCACTACTGGGTTGTTTCTTGAGCTATTTCATAGGCTTATTATTTTATCTTGTACTTTTCTGTTTTCATCCTGAAATTCAGTACGAGGTTCCAAACAGCACACAGAAACTATTTCACTGCCATCCCCACTCTAAAATGTTTTCAGTTTGTTTTCATTATTTTTCAGACGTTGAACCAAAACGTAGTACTAAAGCCTCATACACTTCCACTTGAGTAGTAGATTTATGAATTTAATTTCTGCTTTATAGAAGTTATCACTTTTAACAAGTAGGGGAGGAAGACTCTATAAATTGTTTTTATTACTGCTAAACTCAAGACATCTTGCTCTGTGTTTGTCATTTACATTTCACATTAAATGTGAAATACGTTTGGAATGAGCAAATATTTGTTTAATTTGACCCATCTGTTAAATGAAATATAGAGACACTATATCACAATATTTAAATTCAGCAATTTGTAAACAATATATCTGTTCATTCAGTCTAGGTTAAAAGCACCCCAAAGCATAATTCTTATGAAAGCCACAACTTCAAATGTATTATTCCCATGGGCACAGGCCATGATTTCTATCTCCTGTTCGTTAATCTATTTTCTAACCAAAGTTAATTAGTAAGACTCATATTAAAAAGTCATCTGAAATGCAGCACAGAAGCCACTAAGGAAAAGCATTCTAAACTTTTTACCACTTCATTCCATCATGTATATACACACATACACCAACACATATTTTTAGGTAGGAATGCAAGACTACCTGCAGGTAAGAAATAACACATGAGAGAGATATCTGTAATTATTTCCCTTTAAAAAAATTCTATTTCTGGTCAAATCAGCTAGAGAAAGGTGATGTGACATAGTGGATGTGGTATATTCATATGTCTGAGGAAGTATTATTCTTGCTAAATTTATTGCACAACATATGAACAGCTGCAGAGAGCAGGGCAGCTGTTGACAAAAAATAATTTCTTTCCCTAACAGTGAATGTTTCCTTCTCTGTGATCATAAGTATCAGCAATGTAGGTTAAACTATTCCATATGATCAAACTACTAAAATATTAATAGTTTAAAGTACTAGTAGTATTTTGGTGACAGGAGACACAATGGATAGCCAAGAAAACAAACAAATGGATCACGGAACAGATCAGTCTAGAGTTCTTACTTGAGGCATAAATGACCAGACTCAATGATCATATCTTGGACACATTGTGTGAAGACCCTGCTCGTTTGAGAATCTTGCCTTTTCTGGGAAAGGCAGAAGGAAAGAGCAGAGGACAACCAGCAGCAAGGTGAATGGACTCAATGACAGTGGGAAAGTGGGAATGGGTGTACCATTGAAAGACCTGAAGGGCCAGGTTGAAGACAGATCATTCTGGAGAAGGTTTCTCAGTGTGGTTGATAAGAGTCGACACCAACTTGATGGCACATAATCAAAATATATATTTTTTCCAGAATTCTGCATACTATTTGTTTTTAGGAACAAAACTGAAACAATCTGTGCCATGCCCTGTTATGCTAGGTGAATGTCTTAGGTTGCATATAGGTGAAGTTAGCCAGGAAAAAGCCTGTCCCAATAGAAAGACAGCTAATGCCCACCCCACCCCACAAAGAGCTTATCATTGGGTTCACATATTAGTTAAATCCCAGTGAAATACACTATGAACTTCAGAGGCAGGGTTATAAAACCCTTAGTCACAGTCAACAAAAGAGAAAAACCCAACTCACAAAATGTTGAAACAAAACATGTGGCCCAATATACAAATGTGTAGAGTGGTATCAAGTGTCATCAGCTTATGGATCTATATGCTGAAAGCACACTAAAACATGACAATATGGAATGAAAAATCATAACAAAAATACCCTTGGTTCTTAGAAATGCTCTCCTAAGATACTGAAAAAGATATAGATGAAAGATACTGCAAAGAATTAAATCTAAAGAGCCTTTGAAAAAAGTGTCCAGAGCCTGAATCAGAAACTCTCATCAACCATGAACCCTGTAGTTCCCTGTGAGTCAATGCTGCCCCACCATGAAGTGTAAATAATGTAGGTTAGTTTCCTGAGTTCACCATTTTCCAGTGTTGAGTTGGCTTCCTGGCTGAAAATTCTGAGGACTGTAATCCATGCTTTATAGGGATTACTAAAATAATACAGGAAAGGTACTTTGGATAGCTGAAAATGTGGTATTAGTTTTCAGTTATATTTATGCACGATTCTTTTTAGTGCAACAGTGCAAAAGCAATAAACAGTATGCTAAATTGTTTGATTATTTATTTTAGTGTCTGGCCAGAACAGTAGCAGCACGTCCACCACCTTTTCATGCTTCTTTCTCCCCAACCATTAAGACATTTATTTTTAAAAGAAAGCAGAAGCTGGATAAGTGCACGCAAATAATACACTGACCATCTGTAACCCACGGATGTCATGTAAAAACATTCCTCCTCCTCCTCCTCCGAATATACATATGTTGCCTATACATTTTTCTGTGGTAGATGATACATTACTACAGTAGCACTTATCTACTGTTCACTAGTGATCTTGAACACATAAGGTTGTAGGTAATAAAACTAATGAATAGAATTGTCGAATAGACTAGGCTAGACTAGTCTAGACTAGACTAAAACTTGCACCAATATTCACTGCATTCATTTTGTTGTCAGTCAAGTAGCTGGGGCTTCACTGGCTACAGATCATAGCAACAGCAGACTGTTAGGAAAGCATAAGGTACAAACGCTAATCTACTTAGACACTCAAGAGTTGTTAATCTATGTGCTGTTTACTCCACTCTTCACCCCAAAGTATCTGGTGGGACTCTTAAAAGCATTCAAAAGATAACTGGCTTGGTGGTGTGCATATTCTTATGTTAGTTTCTTTAGTACAAGAAGAGCATTGTAGGAGGCAAGCCAGCATAAACAAGGAATGGCAGCCATTCAGACAGAACATGATGAAAAGTCAAGAAACCATAATAAAGTGCTGAGGCCCAATGAATGACAGCCTGGAATGATTCTCAGGATGGTGAGATGACAGCTTAATCAGGTTTAGAGTAAAAAAATATGGCAAGGAAAAAGCAGAATCTAATGTAATTGCCAGTCTTTTAGTAAGTCCAAAGGGGAAAAAAATCCAAGAAGACAACAACCGATAAAAGCAATTTAAGAGTTATCACGGCTTTACTGAAACCAGTGTAAATTTGAAAGAAAGTGAAGGAAGAATGACTATCTCTAACCCAATATCTTCAAGTGCATTTTACATTTACAACCTCCACCAAAGAGTCCTGGGAAAATGCATGGTTTCTGCCAAGCACATAACTGTATATCCTGACACACTAACAGAGTGGCCTGCACAGGTGCAGCAACTCCAAAGGAAAATAATTATTCATATGTAAATCCTGCAGTGATGAATAATCCCAAGAAAGTTTCAGAGCCTGCGAAATTGTCATCTTCATGTGAATCCAGTGCTGGCTATGATTACCATAACTGGGCTACAGAAATCTGGATGACCACCAGATAGCCACAAAGCTGTTATCCAGTGATTATCTGGACCTTTACAGCCCAGGTATGGTAGCCCTGGTGTTAGGTCCCCAACTCATAAGCAGGGGAGAGAAATTCAGCATGTACCAGGAAAGATCTACCTACTAGGGTTACTGTTAAAGACAAAGGAACATGGCCAGTGAAAAAAAATAGCAACCTTAAATACGTATCTTGGGGTCAGTTTTCTGAAAGTCTGAATTGATTGATTGCTTGATTTATCACATTTATATAGCCACCCATATATGGTAGAAATTGATTATGCAAAACCCAATATTAAACAGATAAACAATAGATTGTTAGTATTATTACTAACTGCATAGGAAGTTTTAAATAGGCTGTGAGCAAATTCACAAGGAAGGCCAGTAAAGTCAGGAAGCCTTTTTCCAAGTTTTCTTCTCAAGATTGCAGCCCATGTCAGTAAGCCTTAACCTTCTTTCCTAGATGTAAATCCTACCTAATTCAGATATAGTTTATTTCTGACAAGGTCTGTATTGCAAATATATGAATTTCAAATAATTCCCTGATCTTTTCAGCAAATTTCAACTGTACATGGATCAATATACTAATCAGTCTTCCTGTTTTAGACCTCCATTCCATCCTTTCTTTCTTGTTGATTATAGAATGATTTGTGGTCATAAAGCAGTCTTATTTGTCTTATCATCTATTGATAGTAAGAGAGGGGAAAGAATATAATGTTATCAAGCAGCATGACTGGTGAAAGCAAATTGAATTTTAGGAACTCCACCCTCACCTAAGACATACTTAACTGAAGAGATGCAAAAACTTAACCGTGAGACTTTACAATGAGACAAAAACTTTACAGTGAGAGCATATGGGATTGAAATTATTGTAAATCAATAAAGAGAGATTTCTTTAAGTGAAGATGGGAAAATGTGCTGGGGTACATATAAGAGTCTCTATGAAAAACTCAGGCATTAGATTCTGTGCATAAAGAAAAAGGAAATGCAACTGGAATGAAAACCATTCCTCTTAAATGCAGATTCTGAAGGCACTAATGCTTATTTTTCTCCAACACCACACAGGTACCATATAATTTGTGTGCCACTTGCTTTCTGCTGAGCAGGAATATTTTCATAATGAATAAAGAATGATAAATATGAAAAAGAGAGAGCCCACTTCACTTCCGCCATAATTCCCCATTCCAGGCAATCCTTCCTCTTCCATTTCCTTCTTGTTCTGTCACTATGTGGTACAGTTTTCTACTGCTCACTATCCCTCACCCATCAAAATGTGGTCCTTCCATTATGATCTTACCTAGGAAGATAAGAGTCTGTTTCTTGGATCCTCTGCTCTCTGGGCTTCCTGTTTTCCTTAGAAATTGGCACTGCTTTTCTGTCCCTTTTACTGCCAGCGTTGATTGCTTGTAGACCATCAATACTTTCATCATATTCCGGCACATAAATGCTACAGATACCAACACTATGATGTACACAATGAAGGCAGTGAAAATACTAAACTGGAAGACTCTCCATTTGGATGATAAATTGGTGCATATTGTCACATTTAAACTTAATTCAGTCAGACTTTGGGCCTTGGGTCTTTCACAGACAATCTCCCATTGATGACCTGGGATGTTTACCAAGGGGTGCTCTGCCCCCATTGCAAAGAGAAGGGGTAGGGCCACCAGCACAGATGTAATCCAAACAAAGGCAATGAGGATCTTCACTTTGTAGGGTCCAGACGTAGCTTTGAACTTAAATGGATGGCAGATGGCAATGTACCTTTCAAAGCTTAGGGTGGCCACATGTAACACAGTGGCATAGCTGCAAGCCTCAAAGAGGAAGCTGTACAACTTGCAGGCTAGGTCTCCTTCTGTGGTAGAGAAAGGACTCCATATAATGCTGTAGAACTCCACAGGCATCCCCAGTAAGATCACCAAGAGATCTGAACATGCTAGACTTACCATGTGGTCAGTAACTGCTTTTTGCATATAGCCTTTCTTTTGCAGTATTTTGGAAGTCTGGATGGTGACACTGTTGCCCAAGATCCCTGCCACAAAGATAATGCTGTAGATGAGGGCAAGGGTGATCTTGACCCATTTGGCTACTTCAAAGTCTTTCACGTGGCTGTCATCAATGAGGTACTGACAATCCTTCTGGCTATTTTGTGCCTCCATGGACAAAACTAATTACAGAAATGAGAAGGAGGGAAAGAAAAGCCAGTGAGCAGAAGTCATTCTCTCTACAGTCTTACAGTCAACATCTCTCCGTATTTACTCTGAAGTACAGTTAGACGTGTTGGTTTGAAGAACCTTTCATTCTAAGTAAAGGCAAACAGAAGTGAAGTTTTAACAAAACTTTCCTCTCTCACATTCCACCCCGCCCCCCGTGCCTTATTGAATTACTCCTCCACCCCAATCACTTTAGCGATGGTGAGAGAGGAAACAAGTTGAGAAAAACTTTCAGTCACCTGTTTTGGGTGGGACAGAAGGCAGGAAATGCTCAAATGTTGGAGACAGTCCCCAGTTCTCCCTAAAGGACAGCTAACCCGATCAGCAACTTGGTTGTTGTCTCTGCCCTCTTCCAGGAGATTTGTTCCCTGTGGCTGAAAGGCAGCAGTTTCTGTCAAACATTAACTTGGAGCCGAACAGTGAAAAGGATGTGGTCACTGATGGAGAAGATAAGGCGGGCTGAAAAGGAATGAGGCAACCAGGCTAAGAGATAAGTACTCTGGCCCGGCTTTCCCTTCCTGAAATCCCTCCCTGCTTGTTTTACGAACTGGGAAGTGAAGCCGGGTTACTGTTGCAAGCAGTGTATTGCAGCTTACGATCGCACCCCTGCCCACATTTTTTTTAATGCCCTGCCCTTTCATTTCATTTCTTGTCTGCCTTAGTGGCAGACTGGAAGCTGACCTCCACAATGGCTTGTCATTTTGAAAAAGGAAATTGATTTGCTCATCTTCTAGCAGAGCATTTGTTTGTTCGTTTGTTTTAAACATCATGGGTACATGGACAGTTGTTGGCACCGGGTTGTTATGGACAGAGTCACAGCTACTTCCTCAAGCTTCTGAGCTGTGAGGCGTTTCATGCGAATCTGCAGGGAACTTTCCTGAGCAGGCCAGTGTTGGCACACATGATTCTGAAGCCAGTGAAATTCTGTGCACCGTTATAATGCCTGGGGAGAGGAAACGTAGCTACGGTAAAGCTGTTAGCTGCTCCATTTTGCCCAGTGGCAAAATGCCCTGGCAACCTTTTTCCTGACACACGCCAATGAAATTATTCATCCCTGGCCCATAAGTGAAACAGGCTTAAGTCATCCTCAGCTCTGCCAGTGTTTTGTCATTTATTTCCTGGAGTTTGCATTGAAGCTGCAATCTAACAGGCCTCTGTTAATGTTGTCTTTTTGCCCTTATTCCCACACTGTCCAAGGGCAGCCTCAGGATGTAGAAAATCAGTTAGGCAGCCTCACCATATTAGCTTGGAAGTAAGTCAAACGATTGCAAGAACTTGAAACAGAGCCAACAGAGGCAGGAGAAATTTCACGCCTGCATAATTTCATGCTGACTCTAGGATGGCTGGAGAGCACTTCGGCTCAGCGATGGGGAAAGACTCAATGCCCATTTCAAAAATGTGCAATTCCCTTAGAAGCATAGGCTTTAAGGCCACTGAGTTCAACACCTTGCTCAGTACCTAAACTAGGTACCTAAACTAAAGAATCCCTACCCTATGCCTCTCTAGTCTCCTACTGGAGTAGTAAGGATGACTGCAAAGAAGGTGTCCTAACTGCCAGGAAACACTCTGAGACAAGGAACTGGTCTCTAATGTTTTATTGCTTGTACATAACAGGAATCCTAACAAACTGAAGAAGCGTGGGAAAAACCCAGCCATATAAACCCCAAAGGTTAAGGCGGTCCCGATCTGTGTCTCTTTGAATGGCTACCTAATTCCTCAGTGCTACGCATGCGCTTAACAGTCTGGATGGGAGCCCCCTGCTCGCCATCCTTACTCATGACAGAAGGCCTCTCTAAAAAGCAAACAACGTACCCTTAACTCCCATTCTCAACCTCAGCTCCCTGCCTTTGGTCGTCCCTCTTCATCTTGATGGATGATACCAGTTTAGTGACTAAACCCCCAAGAGCTACTGGGGACTAGCAGAAGAAGGAGAGAGGTTTCTTTGCTGGTCACGGAGGAAGAAGTAGAGATGAAGCATTTACTCCCTTTCCCAACTAGTTTGGTCATCTGTGGCTAAGAATAAGAAAAAGAAATGTTTGATGTATACTATAATGTAAAATTATACCAATGAACCAATGTGCCAACTAGAGTGCAGTTCTGCCAATACTTGCATTCCTCAGGATTTTGTAGCACAGTTTTACCAACAAAAATGGGAAAAATATAATATATATATATATATAAAATATAAAATGTATATTTTAGGAAGGAATAAGTGGGAAAAAATTATAGATTTTTTCTGGTAGAAAAGATGGATTGGAAAATACATGTGAAAAAGGGATACAGAAACATGGCTTAGAAAAAAATGTACATATAAAATATTTATGCACACTGATGCAGGAACTTGAAACAGAGCCAATGTTCATTTGTTTTAAACATCATGGCTACATGGACAGTTGCTGGCACTGGGTTGTTATGGACAGCGTCATAGATGATGCAGATATGAGACAGAAGGAATTTTTGAGAAATAGTAAGATAGATTTAGCTAGCCCTATCTATGAAAATTTGTGCTTAAATACAAGAATTGCCTACTGTATTAGGGGGTCAATTATTAGAATATGAACATATTCTATACAGCACAATCATATTTATTCATTCATTCATTTATTTATTTATTTATTTATTTTTCACATTTCTATCACTGCCCATCTCCCCCTAAAAGGGGGACTCTGGGCGGTTTACAATAAAATTCACCTTAAAATTCTATATTCCATAGAATATAACCATATTAGTGCCAATCACTATATAATTCTATGGTATGGTAATGATGTCAGCTTTATACCATATATTTGTGTAACTGGACGTGAATAAAAGATGATGGGATGCATGTAACCCACTCAGAGGAGGCCACAAAGGCAGAGGGGTTTATTCTGGGAGATTTCAGTCTACTCAGCATGCAGAGAATGACAACTTTAAGGAAGACGGTACTACTAGATATGGTCATTTTAACAAAAGTCAGTTTCCATGTAAATTGGATGAAGCACATGGCATTCTGATGGAGAAGTACCAGGTGTGAGAAAAGTGCCATGGTGGGACTGGTCCAGCTTTTGGGGAAAGCCTTTTTGGGCAGGAACTGTTTTTGTTAACAATGTTTTATAGTTCTGTTTGTTGTGAATGGTTTAATTGCAGTTGATGGATTTTTAAAATTTTATGTATTCTGAACTGATTAGAGTGCTATGCTTAGGCACCATACAACTGTGTTTAAACAACAAAAAACCAGCAATTTCCAATCTAGATTAGCCAGGCAGGCTTTGAATTGGTAGATATGCATGGGTTTCTTTGAATGGGATTATTAGTTTGGAAAGTGAACAGCAAAACTTCATTAATTTTTTACATCAGAAAAATCTATATTTGATTGGGACTCAATCCAAAACCTGAAAACTTCCATCAAGAGAACTTAAAATAAAACAGAGTAAAAACTTCAATACTGTATATCTTCCTAAAGCCACCATACATGGCACCTTGTTACCATTCCCCTGCCCCCTCCAATGGATCTGGCTCACTTAAGTATGACTGTGTTGTACAAATACAATACTGTAATTATGTATTACTATGTTTTCTGGTTTTGATTGGGTGGGTAGGTGCCAAGAGATACAAAAGTACTAGCTGGTGTCCTGTTCAGACCATGAGGCGGCCGGACAGGTGAGTAGACTAATTGGTACCGCTTCGGCGGGAAGGTAACGGCGTTCCATGAGTCATGCTGGCCACATGACCCGGAAGTGTCTATGACAATGCCGGCTCTAAGGCTTAGAAACGGAGATGAGCATCGCCCCCTAGAGTCGGACACGACTGGACTTTATGTCAAGGGAAACCTTTACCTTTACCTACTCTTTATTAAACCAACTATTTACAATAAATAAGTCCTTGTGATCAATGAGGTAGGCTGGTTCTGATCAAGACCAGCCGGCAACAATGGGAGAATCGGCAAGTTTGCAGGAGGAGACTGTGGCAAAACAGCTAGGCAGGATTCGCTGACCAGAGATGTAGAACTGGAAAAAGCTAGGGCACATGGCACAACTGAAACTGGAGATGATTGTCCGTGATCTGGAACACCACCCAAACTAAGCTGGCACCTGGAAACTAAGTGAGACCGAACTGGAACCGCTGGGCAAGGCTTGGCTCTAGAGAAAGGACTGGGCTGAACTGGGTGACCCAGGCTGGGCTGGGTACACTGGGCTGAAGACTCTGAACAAGGCGGATAACTCGAAACAAGACTGGACTTGGCTGGACACTCCGGGCTAGGCTAGAAGCTTGGCACATGACTAGGCTGGACTGGAGGTTCTTGGCTAGGTGGAGAGCTCAAACCACAACTGGACTGGACTACAGGCTCTAGACAAGGTTGAGAACCTGGATCAGAACAAGATAGGTCTAAAGTTCCTGAACAATGTTGAGCAACCAAAACATGGCTAGACTGGACTGGAGATCCTGGGCAAGACTGGAGGTCAGAAGCATGACAAAACTGGACTGGAGTTTCTGAACAAGGCTGGAAGCTGGAAGCACAATAAGACAGAACTGGAGGTCCTGGACAAGACTGGGGGCTTAAAGTATGACATAACTGGACTGGAGATTTGGGACAAGGCTGGAAGCTTGAAGCAAGGCTGGGAGCGTGCCTGGAACACGCAGAACAACAGCAGTGAGGTCCAAAGCTGGAAGTGAGGCTGAGGTTGCTGGATTTGGCAGGGAGAAGATCTTCTGTGGTAGCTGTTGCAGGATACAGGTCCTCTTCAGTAGAAAACGGCAGCATTGATTCCCCTCCGGCTACAGACGAGGTTTCTGACACAGGTAAGAACTCTTCCACTGGGGCTGCGAGCTCGAAGGATTGGTTGTCTCCGGCAGCTTGCTCTTCACACATCTGCCTTTTATGCCAATCCTTCACACACCTATTCCCTTCTGCAACCAATTGGGCTGCCTTCTTTGCACTCTTTTTTGCATGTCTTTCACGCATGCTGATTGAAGGATTTAAATCCTCCTCTGAAGACTGGCCAATCAGTGTCAGTAACTTCTCCCATGCTGCTGAGTCATTTCTGGGTTTTGCTTTCCTGGTTTCTGCCTGGTAAGTTTCTGTTTCCCCTCCTGAGTCAGAGTTTTGTTTTCTGAATCAGAGGCTGGCTGAAACCTCACAGCTAGATAAAATAAGGAGTTTCCCTTGGTACAACTTGTACTCAGCTGTCAAAGGTGCAGAAGCCCTATCTTTTATATTAGGTCACTACTGTCTGTATATGTAACAACAGTTGTTGTAACTCAGGAATCATGTACTTTTTAAAATCCTTTGTTATATCTTTATCTGCATAGTTTGGAGGTAAAACAGCAGGCAGGCTTTTGTTTTTTTAAGTAGCAACAAAATCTTATAAATATGCAGAGATGGAACAACATTTCTTCAGGATGGAAGGGTGTGGGAGTTAGCAATGGAAAATCAAGAATGGTTAACTGACAGTAACTAGAATTGCTTTGCTCCCCAAATCCCTTGGAATAAGATTAAGGGAGGACTAATGAAATTTTCTAGGTTGTTCAGCAAGAAAATCTATAAGAAAAAAATTTGGATTTTGCTATGCTGTTTTTGTTTTTGTTTTGTTTTTGTTTGTAATTGGGATTAGGCTCATGAGAAAAAAGCTGCCCCTAATGGTAATAGTAATTTCAGATAGACAATTTCTGTCTGAATTAAGCAATTACTCTTTTTATTATATTGCCTAGTTTACTTCTGAGTAAAGTAAAGCTTGGGAGGTATGCTGGACTGTTGTTCCCTCCAGCTCTTCTCAGCCTCTAAGTCAGTCTTTGGCTGAGTTAACACCACAGGCTCTGGGTAACTGAACCTCATTTTCCTAAATTCCTGGAATTGAACATCCCACTGAACCATAAACTCATTAGCCAAACACTTTTTAGCCTGGCCTATTTTGCAAAGCCAGTCCAAAGTCTAACCTACATTATGGCTCTTTGGAATTGTACTCCAACACATGTATGGGCTGCTGGCCTTGATGTCTGGGGATTCTTGGAGGCATAGTTCAACACATCTGAAAGGAACCTATTTAAAGCAGTGAATGGACCTGGGGCGTGTATTCTTTCTCAGGAAAGCACAGTGTTACACCCCTTCCAAATGAACAAACTGAAGAAGATACTCAAGATCCCTGAGTATCTTCTTCTCAAGTCCAAGAACTCTTAAGGAGCTAACTGTCATGAGTGCCATTGAGCTGAAGACATCAGCACAACGGCACACATGACAATAACGAGGAAGCAGAGGAAGGGGCTCAAGATAAGCATAGCACGCACAACAACAGCCACAGACTCTAGCCGGAGGAAGCAGCCATCAGCTCACAAAGGAGAAAGAAGAAAAGACAAAGGCTAAGCAGATCGCGAGGCACACCCAAGCTGTTAGCACAAGCGCAACGGAGATCGCCCAGCTGACAGCAATCACCGGCTGAATGAGGAAACCGATGATGGGCGATCCCGGGGCACCAGCTGGGGCCTCGCAACCCTTCACCTACCGGCAAGACAGCATGCAGGACAAAGGGGGGATGACGTAACCCAGGGTGAGGGGGCGCTGACCGGCGCGGGGTATTTAAACCCTGCACCGGTGCGCTCCTCTCACTCTCAGCTTTTTTCGCAACTGACACTACGTATGAAATAAACCAGAACCTGCTCTCCTAGGAATCAGCGTCTGTGTTTTACTCTGCGGTAGGCAGTGCATGACACTAACCCACACTCTCCATATGACCAGTAAAGAATACAAAACCAAAAGGCATCACTTTTCTGCCTTTATACTATAGACACTGCAAGGGAAAACAATAATGCTGCCCTTCTTGGTTTAAGGTGTCCAGTGAGAGGACACTATAGGACTACGGCTGCTTCTTAACAACAGGGACCGGGGAAAGTAAGGAGGTGAGCAGCAGGATTTCCTACTAAATGGGAAACTGGCCCATTCCCCAAATCTGCAGACCTTCAGCATTGCAATCTGTAAACCTGAATGCCCATGATTTCTGATACACTGCAGCTAAGCTGGAAGTAAAAACAGAGTTGGAAAGACATAGGACTGCTTACCTCAACTAGTTTTCTGGGTTTGCATGCCACACTGAACCATAAGCACAAGGCGTTAGACTAAAATGTGATTGCCCAGTTTGTGGCTCACTATGTCATGTGAACACAGCCATGAAATATTTATATAAAGGATGTATGTTCTATAAAGGATGTATGCTTTATAAAACCCCTGTCTAAAACTGAAATGGTTGCAAGCATCTCTTGAAACACAAACCCTTTTCCTTTTGATAGGATAACACATCTCTTCTATATATTGAAGCCCTGGAGGATGTGGAAAATATATTCTAAAGTTCTCACTTTCAGAGCCAGACACATGTGTTAATATTAAAACTGGATTTATTATAATATTAGTATTATATGACGCAACTGTAGTACTTTTTTAATCGTTCTGGGGAAAAGGATGGGGATACACCCATCTTCTTGGGCCTTTTTTTTCTCCCCTTTCTCTTTCCTCAGCCCCTAGTAACTCACAAAATTTAATTTCCACAACCCAACCATGCATATATAATCTTTGTTCACACTTTTATAAAGTAAAATTAAGTGAAAGAAATTGGGCACTAATATAAAGCTTGTCTGAGCAGAACAAATTTGAATTCTCAAATACCATGGAAAAGACTGGGGCATCAGGGCTTGAAGCAGTATAAAGATTGGAAGGAAGATAATGTTTCTTCTGAAATAGAATTGCATAAATAATCAGGGACCTGCTTCAGGTGATTATTTGCCATCTTTTGCTCATTATATTTTTGTGGGGGAAGATACTATCAGTGAACATAATTGCTGATAATATCTTCTTGTTTTCCTGTTTTGAACAGATAAAAAGCAAGTTCACATTATCAAATTAAAACTCCTTTTTAATCTGTACCTTTTCTGAGATTATATTAGATAAATAATGCAACATACCATCTTTTATAAGCCATCTCAGAACAGTAATAAATGGATTTCGAATTTTATGTTCAGCCACAACTTAAGTCAAAGGGACTTGTAGCTTAAGGTAACCTATGCATACAATCTTTTTATGCATGCAGTATGATATGAATCCAACCACAGTAGTTTTTAAAACATGTTTTTTGACTGGATATGTTGTGCAAAGCCAGCCAGTTGTGCTTGGTTCAGTAAATTATGGTTTAACAATCCATGACTTAGCAGTCCGTGAAGCAGAATACTGTTTCTAGATATTGCCATGAGAAACACTGGATATCATATATAAAAATAGTAACTGTTTGGGCCTCAAAAAGATATACCTAATCCCTATTATCAAGGAAGGATAAAAGAAAAGCTAAAAACTTTTTGTTAACCTCTTGCTAAATGGAGTTTATTGTATTTAAATTGTATTTGTACTTTCAGACTATAAAATAGCAGATTTAATTCACTTCACAAGTTTCATACTACAACGTAATACCATTAAATATGGCCAGGTACAGTAAACACTGAAAAAAGATAGTGATTTTCAAGTATTTAGGGCACAAGGCCTAGTTTCTGATGAGGCTTTCATCATGGTATCATTTTGGACGAAAAGCTTTTAGAAGTGAGTGCATGCTTTATAGAATGTCATAACTTAGATCCTACACTGCAGTTTGTAAAGAGGACGATTATGACACCTACCATGTAACTTACGCATCTAGTCTTACACGCAATTGTGGACACCCTGTCTATTCTAGCTATCCAACAGATTTAACCAGAATATAATAAGATTATTTTTTTTAAAAAGAAGTTTTAAATGTATTGTTATGTGTGCATGTAGTTTTGTTGTTGCTGCTGGTATTTTTAACTGTTTTTAACTTTATCTCAATAAAACCCTACAGTGGAGGCACTACATTTTAATGCTTGATAAAAGTAGTAGCACTTCTCATTCTAATGCTTTTAAATGTTGGTTGTCTGTTGAGATTAATTGGTAGGCTGAGTGGGGAGATATATACACCTACATGATTTTGATGTTTGCTTTCCTAGGCTATTAATCTCTA
This sequence comes from Candoia aspera, assembly GCF_035149785.1. NCBI lineage: Eukaryota > Metazoa > Chordata > Lepidosauria > Squamata > Candoiidae > Candoia > Candoia aspera. The sequence continues at coordinate 213,708,641 of NC_086153.1, forward strand.
TATTGTCATTCCTCCTTATTTTGGGAAAGCTTTGACTAGAAAAGAAAAAGCAGAAGAAGCCAGCTGACAAGTAGTCAGGCTCTTCCTACAGCTATTCTATGAATGAGGGATATTTGGATGTAAAATAGTTTATACTCTAAGCAAACAACAGGAATCTGAAAACTATACAAAAGCGCTTTGCAATCCTTAATGTAAAAATATGACTAGGCTGATTGTTTTAGATAGGATTAAAGATAAAGCGCTGATTTTGTTTCATTAGTATTCAACTATCCTGGCAGGCTGCCATTAATCAGAAAGAAAAATGACACATAAACCAGGGAATTAAGATAATGCAAAAAGCTCATAAAAATGGAGATTATTTGCACACAATGAAGCTTTAACTGTGGCATCTCATTGTGCCTGCAGCCTAGAGCCCAGTCAATATTAACTTCTTTAATGATACATTTTCCTTATAAAGTTAGTCTAAAAAACACACATTTAGTGTGCCTATGGTTACACGTGTGACAAGTCCCTTTACATTATTGTTTGTTTATTCTTGTCATTTTTAATTTTTGTAACTGTTTTTTTAATGAATCACCTGGAGTCCCTCTGGATTGAGATGAGGATAAATTGCACAAAGAAATAAATAGTCAGCTTGGTGGTTTTTTAACCTTCAGGTCAGTGTGGGCTTACTTCAGTGCAACAGCCAATGTGAAATTGGAAAGTTTATTCTCCGCCTTATGGGACAGAATAAAGACAGATTGTTCTGGCTTAACTTTCACCATACATATTACTTTAGAGATAACTGTTATCTTGACAGCTAACCATCTGAGACCACAGTCCAAAGAAAGAGCTCAGGTGACGAAGTAGTGGCTAAATCAACAAGTGGTTTCTTAGTTTTAATCTCATCTCTCCTCATTAGCCAGGTCAATCCCTTGTGGCTTTCTCTCTCCAATTTTAGAGGGAATACTATCTGACTTGTGTTGTTGTTGTTTATTCGTTTAGTCGCTTCTGACTCTTCGTGACTTCATGGACCAGCCCACGCCAGAGCTTCCTGTCGGTCGTCAACACCCCCAGCTCCCCCAGGGACGAGTCCGTCACCTCTAGAATATCATCCATCCAACTTGCCCTTGGTCGGCCCCTCTTCCTTTTGCCTTCCACTCTCCCTAGCATCAGCATCTTCTCCAGGGTGTCCTGTCTTCTCATTATGTGGCCAAAGTATTTCAGTTTTGCCTTTAATATCATTCCCTCAAGTGAGCAGTCTGGCTTTATTTCCTGGAGGATGGACTGGTTTGATCTTCTGGCAGTCCAAGTTACTCTCAGAATTTTCCTCCAACACCACAGTTCAAAAGCATCTATCTTCCTTCGCTCAGCCTTCCTTATGGTCCAGCTCTCGCAGCCATATGTTACTACAGGGAACACCATTGCTTTAACTATGCGGGCCTTTGTTGTCAGTGTAATGTCTCTGCTCTTAACTATTTTATCGAGATTTGTCATTGCTCTTCTCCCAAGGATTAAGCGTCTTCTGATTTCCTGACTGCAGTCAGCATCTGCAGTAATCTTTGCACCTAGGAATACAAAGTCTTTCACTGCTTCTACATTTTCTCCCTCTATTTGCCAGTTATCAATCAAGCTGGTTGCCATAATCTTCTTTTTTTTGAGGTTTAGCTGCAAGCCAGCTTTTGCACTTTCTTCTTTCACCTTCATCATAGGGCTCCTCAGTTCCTCTTCACTTTCAGCCATCAAAGTGGTATCATCTGTATATCTGAGATTGTTAATGTTTCTTCCAGCGATTTTAACTCCAGCCTTGGATTCCTCAAGCCCAGCTTGTCACATGTGCATACAAGTTGAGTAGGTAGGGTGAGAGTATACAGCCCTGCCGTACTCCTTTCCCAATCTTAAACCAGTCTGTTGTTCCGTGGTCTGTTCTTACTGTTGCTACTTGGTCGTTATACAGATTCTTCAGGAGGCATACAAGATGACTTGGTATCCCCATACCACTTAGAACTTGCCACAATTTGTTATGGTCCACACAGTCAAAGGCTTTAGAATAGTCAATAAAACAGAAATAGATGTTTTTCTGAAACTCCCTGGCTTTTTCCATTATCCAGCGGATATTGGCAATTTGGTCTGACTTGTAGGGTTCAATAAAATAATTATACTAAATTATGATGATGATGATAAGTGAAATACTGTATCATGCCTGATGCAAAAGAATTTGGGAAAGGAGATAGACAGACTCCATTATCTCCATCTCTGTTTCTCTCCTCCTCCATGTACCATTCTTGGATCCTCACCTATACTCAAGCTATCCTGGTTTGTGATATTCAAGGAATAATAATATTCTCTTTATATGGGAGGTTCTGTGTGTTTCTTCTCATGGATGCTTTGAATCCAGTGGTTTTAAATTCTGTTTTTGAGGTTCTTTTTTTCATAGGGTTGTATCTTTAATTTTTATTTTTTTTAAGTATATTTTATAAATGCTTTCAGGATCATTCAAAAAGTTGGATATAAATCTAAAAACTAAAAAGTCAGCATATAGGTTTTTTTCTTCAAACAAAAATAAATTATATATGGTATTTGATCAGTAACTGCACATTTACATCCCAGCCTACCAATTGATACCACTGTCTCCGGCTAATAAAAATGCAGTGTATATCAGCTCTGCAAGATAAATTATATACTGTGTGGAAATGTATTGGAAAGCAATTTATTTAAAATATGAGAGGGAGGTTGTGATTTCCAATAGTGGGTACGTTTAACTACTGTATCAGGATAATTTTGAAAAAGGAAAAGAAATAAAAAGGGTAAAGTTTAATTTCTCAACAGTCTTCCATTCCAATGCTCAAAAGTCTTTCAAGTTCTTTTACACTTAATTGTGTGATCTTGTAAATTGCCCATAATTCCTGAAACTCCTGGAGGAATCACTGTTCTCAATCTGATCCAACTCTGCAAAGTATATATTTGCACTGCATTCCTTGTATATCATTGCATTGCATATACAGCTGCATTGGTTGCCAGTTTGCTGCCAGGTCCAATTCAAGGTGCTGATTTTAACCTTTAAAGCCCTTCAGGACATGGGACTGGGTTATCTGAGGGACCGCCTCTCTCCGAATGTATCAGCCCGGCCCATTAGATCCGACAGAGAATACATGCTGCAGATACCATCTGACAAGGAATGGTGGGTCCCAGGTAGTGGGCCTTCTCTGCTGTGGCACCCACCTTACGGAGCATTCTCCCCCTCAACCTTAGGTCAGCTCCATACTTTTTGATGTTTCAAAAGTCCCTCAAGGCCTGGTTATCCCACCAGGCCTGGGGGGTCTCAGGGAACTGGAGACTTGTCTAGATGGCTCCACTATTGATGTGGATGTACTCATTCTCTCTCTGCTTGGGGTTTGTATATATTTTAGTTTTAATTAATCTGTATTTCTAATGTTGATTTTTATATTTTTAGATGTCTGTTTTTATATATGTATTGTTTTTTATTGATTATTATATGCCGCCCACAGTCACTTCGCCTGAGATGGGTGGCTATATAAATCTGATAAATAAATAAATACAATGTATTTGAGCATTTAAAAGTTGCCATTAGGAAACGGCTTGAGACTATCAGTATATATCTATCTGATGCTATCTTATTTTAAACATAATGGTATAGATTTAGTTCTGTCACCTAACTGGAATCAAATGATAACATTGACTCCCATATGTAGATTCTTTTTTATTCCAATTGTGTTATTGCGTCTTAGCTTATTGGTTCTTGAGATCCAGATCTGCATAAGTGCAGTATGTGTATTTCACAATTATTATTCAGCTTGGGCTAACTCTGACTCACAGGGATGATTAATTTTCCATTGTCTTCATATTTGTTTCTCAATAGATCTTCTGTGCCTATGCAAATGATCCCTAATTGCCTGCGTGACTGTCCCTGCTCTGATTGGTTTCTTTGTCTATATTCCCTGGCAAATTGACAGTGATGATAATTCCACCTTGATTTTTCTCTTTTTTGGGGGGTAGAAATCACAAGACACCAATGAAAAAGATCTGAAGCCCAAGAGAGAAAAATAGCTCTAAACTGTTGAAAATATTATTTCTTAAAAATAGTCATTTTATAGAAAATAAAAATTGCTTTGCTGAATCAGGGCAAAGCTCTGTCCATTCAAGATCTCACGTGCATCAGCACCCTCTGGATAATCTACAGATAGGGGATAGATGGATGGATGGATATAACTATATTACTGTAAAAAAGATAAATTATTGTAAAAACAAACAAACCTCAAGGTTATAACAATCTGTTTGGATTTAAATGTAACACTAACTGGCAAGTTCCTCAAAATGGAAGCAAAAATTCTACTCTCCTTATCACAAGTGTTAGCGTGCAAGCTTGCTTGCAGTCCTTCACAAAACAATGAAACCTAGTTCATTATTATGTCTCAACTCCACCACTCTGTAAACATTCTTCACATCATGTACTCCTTCACCTATATTTAATCTGTACCAGAAAAACTGCTTGACAATTTGCCTTTTAGCTTCTGGAATCCCTTTGTGAACTGTGTGAAGGGCAAATACAATAACACCACTTTCTGTCAACACAGTGCCAGCATATAAAGCTCACTCTATTAAAAAAAAAAAAGGCCACAAGAGAGAAAAACTCAAAGGTTGTTTTGTCACAACATAAACACAGTAACTGATACTGAGAAAAAGCTGAAACACAATCAGAAATAATCAGTACAAAATCATAGGATCTATGATATTAAATATGAGTGTAAGTGTAGCTACTGTTAGAATTTCTAACCTTCACTTGTAGACAGTGACAACAATGACTAAAATTTCCCGATTCAGGCAAGTGTTTGGGGAATACATCACAAACATGGTAGATTTCAGTGTTGCTAGAATTTTGGTAGGAGATTTAAGATTCTTTAGAACATACAATAATGTTCATTTACCTTCTTTTTTTCCTCCATTTTTTCCTCAGCACAGAAGATCAGCGTTAAAGCTGTGGTACTATGGCATTCTCAATTAAGATTTTAGCACACTTTCGCTGATTTCATAAATGGGGATAGAAATGAAATTTGCATTTTACTTCAGAAAATGTAAATTCAACAGCTTTAGCTTATCACCTCCACAGGACATAATAGAATCACGCTTGAAAAAAAAATCCATCATTTTAGGAGCTTTGATCTTGGCAGACTCTGATTATGACCCTATCAGGTTAGACATTCAGTTCCATAGGAGATGAATATGCAGAAGGTTCTTAAAGCACTGCAGTTCCATTCTCATTGTTGGAGAGTGATGGGTTTGCCGGTTAGTGTTATTTTCCTAAATTAACTTTTTGGAACTTCGAAGCAAGATCTGTGCTTCTGACTTCTTTCCTTTGTGCAACCATGGCTTGCTTCATGATATACTGCACATCTGTTGAAGGAAGGGAATAAATTATTACTAATCAGCATCTTGCAGTTTTTCTGTGCTTGAACTTGCATGTCTCCCACAGCAATTATGGCACCAGTTAGCTTTAACTACAAAAATAAACTAATAATATGCACTTTGGAAAAAGACAGAAAAAGATGGTGCACACTGACCGTGTTTAAAAGCAAATCATATTTCTCACATATAGTACATGTAGGACTCAAGGTACAAAATAATATGCTTCTCCATTCAGTAGACATGTACTTCATAGTTTTCTAAACTATAAATTGCAGCAGACTATGGTGTTAGTTGATTAAATCCTAGGGCTGCTTCTAGATGACATATGGCCCTTTTTGGCTCATTTGGTTTTTAATGAAACTGCACTGTGTCAGCCAGATATTCCCCAGTATTAACCTCATGGTAAGCAATGAGTATTCAAAGGATAGTTTCTTCCCAATGAGTCGTTAATCCTGAACAGAAGAGTATGTGAGTGATGAGGGTGCTCAGATTGCAACTCTCTATGAACTATCAATTAAAAAATAAAAAGTCAAGAGAATCTAGAGCAAATTAAAACTCAGTGAAACCGGGCACCATCTTTTCATTTAAAAGTCTGTTAAGTTCCAGTCCTTTGTTCATTACTCCACACCGGGAAAACAGTTATAATACTACTGCCAAGAAGAACAAAACAAGTGGTGTTTAGTTTTCTTGCTTGTTTGCTATCACACTCTCAGTCCTACATATACTTGTGTAAGTATTGCTTATAAAATTATTACCACAAATGAATGGCTGTCTTTCCATTACCTTGGATATTCTTTATTTTCTGAACACTGAACTGTGAGCATACTGGATTCCATCCATGACACCTGATTGATAGGCTACATTCACAGGTTATGTTGCTTGATATAGTAGATTACATCCTGTTCGGGCTAAAACCCAGTCTGTGCTGTATTCCGACAGTGCTGCCAATAACAGTATGATCTGCTGAGAATGAACTCAATGTTTCTGACAACGGCAAAGGATGGAGCTTTATCCATCTGCGTTCTTTCTGAAGTACAGACCAGTCTCATCAACGTCATTACAGAGCCAACCAACAAGGCATTAGAAAAAGTGAATATGTGAATCCATTAAAATAAGTTGCCAAGTGGTAGCTATAATTACCATAACATTAATATTCATCTGTGAACTTAGGGATACAAAGAATTTTAAAAGTGAGCGCTCGTGATTCTCTGAATTTGACATTTGTGTCATTGTCTTTATGTGATTATTTTTTTAATTGTACTGGCTTCAGTTATAGAAACATTTTCCATAACAATGCTCTCAGGCAGCATTAAATACAGCAACTAGCAAGAGACTGCCTCTAACAGAGGTCACTGAATGAAAGCCTATAAAACAAAATTAAAGGCATTATGATTTACAGAGTTTAGTATTTCAGCCTTGACATTACTCACCAATATAATCAGAGTTCTTCAAAAGATGAGCTCTAGCTGAGTAAAACTGATATTTACTGGTAACTGCTAGGTAGAACTCATTTGTGCATTCAGGTTAAATTTTTAAAATAGACACAGATACATTGAATCTGGACCATACTGAACATTTTTAATTCTGTCAATAAATACAGCTTTTCTGGCTGTGTGAAGAAAGACTGACGAATAGTGCCTAAGGAGACAGAACAACTTTACCTTCCAAGAAAAACTTTCTTGCATATATTGCTGCCAACTGTCTCTGGATTTTCAGGTGTTTTGTGCAAGCAGTAGAGACGGAAAACCATATTGCAAGAAGATAACTTTATTTGGATTCAAGTCCAGAGTTTTGGAGATAGTTTCCAATTTATTATGAACCTGTAGAAAGCATTCTGTGAGTCATAAACACTACCACAGTATAAGATGGCAAACCTATGCAGTTATCTGAGGAAAAAGCTGCTGGAGTCGTTCACTGACTTCAGCTCCCTGCTTCTGCTTTTTCATCTCTTATATGCCCAACTGGAAAACAAGGTTTCAGTTGAGAACCTAGGAGGAAAGATCCCATTGAAAAATGCCAAAGCTAACACAGCCTTATCTTCCTGACACACTTTATACTTTCTCTTTTAACACTTAATTGGGCAATCTATTTTTTAGGGCAATTTTCAAACTGCTCAAAAATGTCACACATAGTTCATCCTCACTTCATGGGGGCCATGGGAAGAAATCCCCAGCCAGGATAAGGACAATACTGGATGCATAAAAAACTGTTACAGGTAGTCCTCAGTTAACAATGGTGCTAGGGCTGAAGTAGAAGCCTGGAGGCAGCAGCAGCTGGCTGAGACGGCTGAAGGCCATGGGCCTCTACTTCAGCCCTGTAGCCACTGCTGCTGCCACTGCTGCTGAGGAGTGCCACTGTGCAGGGTGGCAAAAAGGGGAGAGATGGGGGGGATAGGCAGATGGAAGCAGTTGAAGTGCCCCTGTGGTCATAAGTGCGGGTTGACTGCCAAGCACCCGAATCAAGTGACCGCAGGGGTGCTGCAACAGCCATAACTTTGGGGACCAGGCATAAGTACCATTCATTCAGTGCTGCCATAACTTTGAATGGTTACTGAACAAATGGTAGTTCAGTGAGGACTACCTGTAATTCCCTCCTATACATATTTGCATTTGGCAAGGATACAACGTGCAGCTGTTGCGTAGCAGGCTGGTTGCTCAGCAGAAAAAGTGTGCATAGAGAGAAAGATTAAAATTAGGAGTGTAGCTTTTATAAGGAAGTATTCTTGAAGTTGATCTTTGTGTGAAAGAAAGACCACCTTTTTTTAGGAAATAACCTAGTGATAGGAAATCTTGAGTTGCTTAGGCCTCTCTACAGCTGAGCACTTGAAGTGTGCTCTCCTCCATTAGAGAGAACAAGGAAGTCAGATGAGAAATCCAACTGCCCAAGTCAAAGTCAGAAGAAGAGCTGAAGGAAGTGATGAAGTCCTTGAGAGCGTCAGTCTAAACCAGCCTTTCACAACTGGGGATCTGTAAGAGGTTGCTGGGAGTTCTATGACAGATTGTGACTGATTTTTTTTTTTTTTAACTTTGTGCATCATACAGTGCTAGCACTCACAGTTGTGGGAAATTTTACACACAATGATTCAGCTGCCAGCCTGTTGCTTTGCTGTTGTGGTAAACAATGTAAATTCTGTATATTCTTATTCATATTGCTTAGGCCTATGGTTTTTAATAACTTTATTATTCAATATTGTCAATACATTTACATGGAGTAAATGGAATTCATTAAATCAATTTACAACCTTTATTTTTTTTAAAATCTACCAGGCCTACCTTTAGGAAAATTAAATCCCATTTTGGCTTAAGCCAGTTATTTAACAGAAATGTATTACGTTTGCCTTATGAGTTTCTAAAATTTATGAAAGGAGAAGAGATTAAGAAAGATAAGTTAAGCATAACTACCTGTTTGTTTTTTTCTCAAGAAGCAGGGGTGGGGCAGGGGTTTAAAAGTCATTTTTAGCTTTAAATAGGAAAAAAACTATTCTTGCATACACCATTCCTCATTAGCATCTTGTGGAGTAGAAAATTGTGATAAGACTTTTAGGCCTATTTGGATAAGGTTAAAAACAAAATCAAGGAGGAAAAGTTTTAAAAGAGGAAAAACTAAAGTTTTTGTCAGGGAGGGGGAACAAAATAGTAGGCTAATAACTTGCCAAATAAACAGATCCACAGAAAAATATCATTTTCTACTCAGAAGAGCACTGGCAGTTATTACCAGATTATTATATTTACTGATCATGCTAATGTACTGTGAGCTGTAGATATAATAATTTTTATGCAAGGGCTCCCCAAGACCTGAAAATTATTTTGAGGTTTCCTCCAGAGTAAAAAGATTGAGAAAAGCTGGTCTAACCTAGGAGGCATAGAGACACATGATGTCCTTTAGACAAGGAAATAAGTGTGTGGTGTATCAACTTTCTCTACAATTATAACCCCAGTGATCAATGGTTTGATAGGTGCAGATTAGCAATAACAACAAAGCTCTTTGAGCCAGGAAAAGAAGGGAGGGAGGGAGGGAGAGAGGGAGGGAGTGAAAGACTAAACTGGTAGACTGCTAATGCCATTTTGTACCTTTTCCCCCCCACTGAACCAGTAAAGGATGCAGCAATTTATTGAGCCATAATGTGATCTTGAATATGCAGATTAAAGTGAGGGGAAAATAACTGCTATATGAATGTGAAAATTGGATTCATAGAGCCACCAAAGGATTCAACATATTTTTCTTTGGCTTTAGAAGTATACTATACTGATGCTGTATTCCTTCAGCATTTGGCAAACACTTCATTTTCTCAGATAGCTCTTTATGTCCCCAGGGAGATTAAAAAAGATCCTTGCTTTTTTGTGTTCATATCAAGTAATTATTTTTAGTCTTCTCGGTTACCTGGCAACCTCTGAATGAACTCTTTTGGAAAAGGGATTCTAAAGGGTGGGGCAAACTGAATACCTCCCCATTTAAAATGAGGCGACATCTTGAATAATACATGGCATGTACAATGGATCCCCACTCCTCCCTGCCCTCTGAGACTATTTCAATGGATTCTCTTTTTAAAAAGTAATACATCTCTCTCTTTCTCACTTTGAATTATCCCAGCCCTAGACAAATCTTTCAGTGCTTACTAACTGCTGCGATGATTCACTGCTTTCCTTTTATAAAAATGTGCGTGTGAGTGTGTGTGTGTGTCTGTGTGTGTGCATATTCCTGAAGGAAATTTTATTACTTATTAAAAGAAGCCACAACACCCAGCTAACAGCTCTGAAGAAACTGAATTAACTGGGTAGTAGCCATAGCTGCTGGTTCATGTTTTATTATGACAACCGAGAAAAGACTTTGGTGACTGAAGTTTGCTCCCTCATTCCTGAAATCTTGCATCCTGCGGATCTTTTCAAAACAAAACCAAATCACTCCAGAGGGGGTGGCCCTTGAAAGTACTCACCATTCCCCAAACAACTGGACTTCATCCCACAATTCTGCTGCATGTATTACTCATCTGGTGCATTTTGTACAAACCTGGCAACACACACATTTCTGAAGTGAATAACCAAGCTTGATCCTGGAAATACAAATAGGTCCTACAGAAGATTGACCGTGCCTGGGCTCAGAATTCAGCAGCAGAAGCATCCATGTTGGGGCAGGGGGGCAACAATGTCAAAATGGAAGGTGTGACCAGGCAATCAAAATCCCACCCTTTTTAACATGTGGCACGTTGCAACACATAAAGGGGGGGGGGGGTTGATCACCCAGCTGCACCCAGCATTGCGACATCACTGATCTCCCTCCAGATATGCCTGCAGGAGAGGTCTGATTAAGTCAGGTCAGGACTTGGATGGGATACCATCAGGGAGACTCAAGTCCAACTGTGAAGGCAGCAATGGCAAGCCCTTGTGTAATGTTTCCAAGGTAACTGCATGGACATGTCCTTAAACTGCCCAGGAATCAAGCTCAGCTCAAGGGACTCTTTACCTTTCTTGCAGGTATAGGGGCTGCCTACTCTCTCTTCTTCTAACAACTTCAGCTCCCACCTAATTTTTACTGGGAATTTAGATATTTAAGAATAAGAGATGAAAGGGAGAAAAACTGCGTTGGTATTTTCTACAGGAGAACCCCCCCCCCCCAAATATGGCCACACTTCCTGTACCTAACTATTTCCACTAGCTTTCATATAATATAATATACTTAAGCCAAAATATGGTTTGTCTGAGTTTTGATTATTTGTTGTTGGATTGAACTATTACAATTTGTAAGCCATGGTTTATGACAGTGTACTGTCATTTAGAGAGCCAGTTTGGTGTAGTGGTTAAGGCATCAGGCTAGAAAGCAGAAGACCATGAGTTCTAGTCCCACCTTAGGCACAAAGCCAGCTGGGTGACCTTGGGCCAGCCACACTCTCTCAGCACTAGGAAGGAGGCAAGGGCAAACCACTTGTGAAAAGCCTTGCCAAGAAAACTGCAGGGACTTGTCCAGGTAGTCTCTGAGAATCAGACATGATTGAACAGATTAAAAAAAAAGGTCATTTAAGAAATCATGCTTTAATACAAAGTGTGAATCCATTATTTCAGCAAAATACGCTAGCTAAGATACATCATTTCACATGCAAGCCCAGGTTCCCAAATTGATTCCATTTCAATAAGAGAATAAATGTAGCTAAGGTTGAATTGTGGAGTCCTTGGTGCTCTCTGAGCTTGGTTGTTTGCTTGCAGACATTTCATTACCTGACTGGGTATCATCAGTGTGAGTGAGTGTGGAGTTTGATTCTGTGTATTTACTATATTTTTAAAGTTGTTTCACTTCCAAAACTCACATGGGTTTTATGCAAAATTCATGGGACTGTGTGATTGCTAATATTGATAGGAAACTGCAGGTTTAGTAGGCAGGGGCTCGGTTTACACAACACACTTTGTAGTTGGCTTGTTTATTTGGTTAACATAAATGTCTGAGTTCTCATAGATTTCTTTCAGAGGAAAGCCAACCAAAGTAGCATTCTGTAACATAAATAATTTAAAGAATACAATGTATAGAACTCTTGAGTCTCTGCCAAAAGAAGGATGTAAGTGGAAAAGCAATGTGTAAATGTAGGAATATTGAAAACTCCAAGCAAAACTACTATGCTTAAAGCACATCTAAAAAAAACAAAATTGCTACTCCCTCTAAATTATACCTGACTCTCAGGAGGTCTCAACCCACAATTTAAGAAGCACTGGCCTAGCATGTTGTACAAAACCATCCATTTTGGTTAGTTTGTCATTCAATATGTTTTGCAAAACTAGTCAATGATATTAACTGAGTAAACCATGATTTTCTTAACCTTGGGTTATCTCTTGGACCATCCTTATGGTGGGGGTCTTTTCCATTATTATTATTGTTATTATTTATACTGTCTCCATTAACACTTCGCTGATTTAGAAATTTTTTAAGACTCTAAGGTAACAAAGCTGGTTAGAACATGGGAAAGATAAAGGATAGCATAGGTAGACACTTAATTAACATAGTAAGAAAAGAATGAATGAATGAATGAATGAATGAATGAATTTGGTTTTTAAACAGGTTCACTTACTTCTACTAAGGATCCTTATCACATCAATACTAGCCTAACCCTGCAGTAACAATATTCCCAACCCTATCTCCTTAATGGGGGAGGTATTCTCAGGTAAGACTCTGAACGTCTCATGATTAACTTTCCTGCTGGTTTAGGAGCACCTATTCTAAGTATGATTTCATAGAAAACAACTAGGCAATCAAATTGGGTACCGTTGTGTATAGTTCTTTGTTGCTGCTTTCCTTTTCTCATTAGTTAAAAGAAAAATTGGACCAATGGTATCTAATTATGAATGTATAAATAAGTAAATGCCCACAGATAAAAAAAATAGCTGTATGCAAGTAACACAAATGAACACTAACTATAATTTTTTTTGTCAGTACCTTGGATTCCATTATGAGAATAAATACAAGGTTTTCTAGGTGATGACTGTCATTAATACTATTCTGCCTTAAAGTAATTGCTAAGTGAATGTTTTAATCCTTGAAGCTTTTTTTTCCTAACAGATGGTTTTCGGTACCCAAGGTTAGAGCATAATAATATACAGTCACACAGATGCACAATGCCAACAAATGCTTAAAAGAAATGCCAGATTTTACTATCTGGTGCCGAATTGCTTTGTCTTTATATTGATTATTTCTCATATAAATCACAAAGATGTTTTACAGTAAAGCAACTCACTCTTAAATGAGGTATTGGTTTCATTTGTTTTATTTGTTTTATTCATTTGTTTTGGTTTAATGTTTTTATTTTTTGCGTATTTATTAAAAAGCTACATTTAAGTTCATCTACCCTACAAAACTGATGCTGATGCTGGGGAGAGTGGAGGGGAAAAGGAAGAGGGGCCGACCAAAGGCAAGATGGATGGATGATATTCTAGAGGTGACAGACTTGTCCCTGGGGGAGCTGGGGGTGTTGGCGACCGACAGGAAGCTCTGGCGTGGGTGGTCCATGAAGTCACGAAGAGTCGGAAGTGACTAAACAAATAAACACACACACAAAAAAACCCTACAAAACACTGCAGAACTGAAAAGTTAAACTAATGGCTGTGATCAAAAGAACTGATGGAAGAAAACTGCTAAACCCAGCAAAAACATTACATTCTTGCTGATGCCAAAGAGACACGGGTTTTATTTGCTTGAACTGCTGCTAGACACTTCAACACAGGAAGCTTCTACTGTATGACAGCAATAAAGCATCCTATAATAATAACCCAACCAAGTAAGCTCTTACCACAATATATTTGGTTAAAAGTATACAAAATTATTTGGAGGGGTGGAGTGAGGGTGGAATCTGTTTATGGGTTTGGGGTAAGAAGAAGCATCAAGCATGTCAGCTTTTCATACTCATCAGCATTTGACACTGAAGTCTTGGCTGGAAGGGGTTATGACAAACTCTGCAGCCATCTAACTGACTGCTCCTGCCACAGGCTCCATTCTCTTAGGAAGATTGATCTGAATGTAGAAACCCATATTTATAAGAGACTGCTGGTTGCAAATCTAAGCTAGTAGGGTGAAGGAACTGGAAGGTGAAAGTAGATGTAAAGAACTTGACAAAGCGATAAGATGCTAGTAGAAAAGATGGAAAAATGTGGACTGGATTATTGTTATCATGAGATGGATATAGAGCTAGTTGAAAAATTGTACTCAGTGAGTGCTTACTAATGGCTCTGTGTCAAGCTGGAAGGGAGTATAGGATAGTGCACTGGTGGGCTCTGTGCTCTTCAACATAGTTTATTTTTAGTTTTTATTTATTACATCATAATTATATAGCTGCCCATCTCACAGAGAGTGACTCTGGATAGTGTACAACACGCAATTAAAAAGAAAACCAATAAATACATATAAAACAATCATCAATAAGAAAACTATAAAAAAGCACACAAAACAAGAGAGGATGATGTTAACCATAATAAGGGAGCCATTGCAAAACCACCTTGATCCTCTGGGGCCCCCAGGCCTGATCACATTGCCAGGTCTTGAGGGACTTGGCAAATGTTTAGAGGGATGGGGCTAACCTCACTTCTGGGGGGAGAAGATTCCACAAGGCAGGCATCACAGCACAGAAGGCCCACCTCCTGGGACCTGCCAAATGTAATTCCCTGACAGGCAGGACCCGCAGCATGCCTTTTCTCCCAGATCTGAAGGGAAGGGCAGATGTAATTGGGGAGAGGCAGTACCTCAGATAACTCAGCCCCATGCCATGAAGAACTTTAAAGGTTAAAACCAGCACCTTGAATATGACCTGGAAACAAACTGGCAACCAATGCAGCTCAAGGAGCAAAGGTGTAACATGTACCCTTCTAGGGTATATATAACTGCCCACGCCACTGCATTTTGCACCAGCTGAAGCTTCCAGATACTCTTCAAGGGAGTTATGAGTCTAGGAGGACCCCCAGATTGCGCACCAGGTCTGTCTAGGGCAGGGCCACCCCATCCAGCACCAAAGATGGCATAGTCCTAGAACCAAAAGGCCCCAAAACCCAGAGCCACTCAGTCTTGCCAAGGTTCAGCTGAAGATTGTTGTTTCCCATCCAGACCCTCACAGGCTCCAGGCACTGGGATAAGACATTCACAGCATTGCTTAATTTGCCAGGAACAGAGATGTACTGATGATATTTTGAATGGAAGGGTGTTAGAAAATATGATTATCAAATTTGCAGATTACACAAAGATAAGGGTGGGAGATAGCAAACACTAAGAGGATAATATTAAGATTTAGGAAGAACTTGAGAAGCTCAAATAATGAACAAAAACTAGCAAGATGAATTTCAATAGGGACAAATTATATCCATCAGGTCATTAAAAAATCAGAAGTGATGAATAACAATGACAGCATTATGGTGGGAAAAATCAAATGCATGAGCATAGGATGGGGAGGACTATATTTGGCAGGAAAAGGGATCTGGATATCTTGATGGATCATAAGCAGAACATGAGACAAAAATGTGATGAAACTGGAAAAAAGTAAATGCAATCCTAGACTGCATTGACAAAAATCAAGAAAAATAATAATTCCTCTCTATTCTGCATTGGTCAGGCTACACTAAAATATTCTGGGCACTTCATTTTAGCAAGGATATTGACAAACTCAAGCATGTTCAGAGGAGAACAACCAAGATGGAAAAATTTCAAGGAATTAGTTGGAGGCACTGAGGGTATATTTAGTCTGCAGAACAGATGACCATGAAGAAACATGATAGCTGTCTTTAAGTATCTGAAGGGTTGTCATGTAGATGATAGAACAGAGTTGTTCTAGGACAGATAACAATGGATTTAAATTAGAAGAGAGGAGATTTCTGATAGACAAGAGAGAAAATTTCCTAACAGCAGCAGCTACTCAACCGTCCAGCAGACTGCCTCAGGAAGTGGCAAACTCTCCTTTGCTGGCAGTGTTCAAGGCTGGATGGACATCTGTAGGGATGCTGTGTGGATTCCTGCACCAGGCAAAGTGTTGGAGCAAATTATCTCTGAGGTCCCTTCCAACCCTTATATGCTATGATGCCATGCTGCTAGAGTACCTGGCCAGGCCCTGCCCACTGAAGCCATTAGTGGACAGCTAGGACCACTGAATGGAGCAGAGCTTAACACAGTGGAGAAGCTGTGCACAGAAAAAGAATATTATCTTAGGTAGCTTTAATGAGCACATCAGAGAAACACTGGTTATTGATATTACACACTCAGCCCTCCCTAGCATAAAGAATCACACATTTAGACAGAGTAGGTTCAAAATAAAGTAAAAGAGTGTCTTACACATTTTATTCTTGGTCCAGTTACATCCATCTTCGGTGGAAAAATAAAGATTCTTTGTCTCTTCTGTTCCCTAAACTTAATGAACTCTTAGTCCTCATACCTGCTAAGAGCTTTGTGCAGAAAATGGGAAAATCCTTCTTCAAGGCCCAAGCATGTGGCCATAAATGGAGGGAGAGACAGCAGCATGCATGCTGCCTCCTTGGTCGGTGGAAGAAGGAGGAAGAGAGAGAGAGGAAGTGGGAGTGGCAACAAACAGCTTCCTCTCACACAGAGATGGGATCAACTCATCTATATGTTGATTTGTTAACATCTCCAACACCCACAGACTTCATCTCAGTCCTGATTGGTTACAGGTACCCACAAAAAGTCTATGTTTAAATCAACTATTTTCTGAATTTTCTTTCCATCCTCCTCTATTGATCTCCTCTTCTTTGTTGTTTTGATGTCTGCTTTGAAGATGTACTCAGATCTTTCAGAAATCATCCTGCAGCCTGCCTAACTTGTTTTTCTTCTGAAGAAGTTGTCCCTACGTCTTAAAGGGCTTGGTGTGAAATAAAACCGACCTATGGAATTTTCACCTGTTTTTTAAGTGTTAAAATTGTGTTCTATCAAGTCAGCCCCATGTAAACTCTACTCACTCTGCTGTCCTCTTGGCCAGAAGTAGATAGCATGAAAAGATCTCACTGGTACATAAAATGCTTTGGAGTGTATATGGTACAGAAGACTGAGGAAAACAAAATACTTTAAAAAATTATGTATGTATGTATGTATGTATGTATGTTATGGTTGCCTGAGATGCTCTTTCAGAGCTATGATTTGTTTTGTGTTCAGTTTTAATGAACTAAATCAGAAGAGTTGCCTTAATTGGTCATCAAATTGTCAGGAAGAACCTTCTTAAGATGAAACATTTTTATCTATTGAATTATTTTAAATGCTTCTATCCCACCTCTTCACAAGCTGGAAGATGCCCACTATATAATCTAAGCATTTAAAAATGCTCATCAGAATATTTTAAGAAAAAAATTGAATTGACGAAAAATCTAATTCTCAAAATCTAGGTTTCTGTATGTTTGCCTGAATAATTTACTGGGATTAGAGAACAAGATCACTAATAACAACAACAAAAAGCCGTATGGTTTAGTGGAGAGTGTGAATTTGAAAAAAAAAAAAAGGTGCAGAAAGAATGAAAATGATAATTTTTATTTATTCTATGCCCTTACCAAGGAAGGTACAAATCAGCAAGACAGAGCAATTACAAAATTCCATTCAATAAAATGAATTTCCAATTTAACAGCCAAACCAGTAAACAACTATTAATAACTAAGACAAAGTGAACACAAGAATGCCTTGCAATACAACTAAATGCATGTATATCCATAATTAAAATAAAACACGCATTAACCCAGAAA
Organism: Candoia aspera; assembly: GCF_035149785.1. NCBI lineage: Eukaryota > Metazoa > Chordata > Lepidosauria > Squamata > Candoiidae > Candoia > Candoia aspera. The sequence continues at coordinate 213,726,238 of NC_086153.1, forward strand.
CTTCCAGGATTCATGAGATCAGGACAGGATAACCAGGCTCTAGACCAATGTTTTTCAACCTTGGCAACTTTAAGATGTGTGGACTTCAACTCCCAGAATTCCATGCTGGCTGGGGAATTCTGGGTGTTGAAGTCCACATATCTTAAAGTCCCCAAGTTTGAAAAACACTGCTCTATACTAACCCATTGGTCAAAGAAAAAGGTCTTTAATCCCCATTTAAAGATTATCAGACTTTCACAGAGATAAAGAGAAGGAGGAAGCTGATTTCAGAGTTGGGAGGCCAGGTTCCTAAAAACTCAGAACCTGGAGACCACAACTCTGGAATGAGGAACAGAAAAAAGACCTGCCCAGAGGAACTTAAAGAGTGAGTGGGACACTAGGGAGAAATAAGCGCAGGCAAATACTGGGGTAGGGCAGGGGGCAGTGACTGGGGAGTTCAAAACATGAGCAGCAGTAGTTCAAACTGAGTTGTAGCTCAAGTACGGAGCCAGTGAAGTCATGTGGTGTCCTGAGATATAAGAATAGTCTGAAGGGTCTACAACAGCCTGAATGGCTTGGTTCTCAACTAAGAGCAGTGGGGGTGGTGGGCCAACAGAATCTGGAACACCTACTCTAATAGCCGGAAATGCAAAGGATCTACAAGGTCTACTAATAAAAGTCAAGGAGCATGGTATATAGTGCACTTGTTTTTCTGATTTTAATCTCTTGTTATTTTAAGTGAATTGTAAACTGTCCAGAGTCACTTGGCAAGATGGGCAGTGAAGAAATGTGAGAAATAGATAGATAGATAGATAGATAGATAGATAGATAGATAGATAGATAGAAAAAAAAAGTAGGACTAAAATTAGATATAAAGGAGACCAAACGAATGATAACAGGAACAACAACCAGCCTTAGAACTGATAATAAAGATACTGAAGTGGTAGATAACTTCTGCCTTTTAGGATCAACCAGCAACAGGAAAGGAACTAGCAGTCAAGAAATATTCTGCAGTTTAGCAGAGTTTTGATGTTTTTGAATGTTGGTATTGGAGAAGACTCCTGAGAATATCATGGACAGCCAAAAAAACAAAGAAACAGATTGTTGAACAAATCAACCCAGAATTCTCACTAGATCACAAATGACCAGGCTCAAATTATCCTTCTTTGGACACATTATGTGAAGACCTAGATCTCTAGAGAAGACTCTAATGCTGGGAAAGGTGGAAGGAAAGAGAAGAGGAGGATGACCAGCAGCAAGGTGGATGGACTCAGCCATTGGAAGAGCTGAAGGACCACATTAAAGACAGATCGTCATGGAGAAAATTTATCTGAGTGGTTGCTAAGAGTCAACAATAATTTGATGGCACATAATCAATCAATCAATTAATCAATCAGTTTGGTAAGTTGTTGTCCCTCTTGCTTTAAATCCACAAGATGGAATCCAGCTTTATTTATCCCCAAGGGCAGGACTAACCTACATTTGTCACCCAAGGTGTAGAGCTAAGATGAGGCTAAAATGAGGCCCCACACTCCCTTTCTGGTGCAAACATTTGGAAAGGACTTACAGTATTTCTTCCTTCTTATTCCACTCCTTTCATATGGATCTGATACCTACTGCAGTAAAGGAGAACCAACAGCTGATACCTTGTTGAAACATTTTCAGTAACTTTCAAATGCCCAGATAGCAAATATAAGTATACAGTGAACACTGGCATTTTATATGTTGTTCCTTCTCACCTCCTCTCCTATGTCTTTTATGTCTTTCTTCCTCCAGGTCTCTGTTCTGCCAACTCTGTGCATCTACAGCAGAAAAAATATACATGCACCTTTGGCAGACTCAATTTTTTTACATTCTGGATTCTAGCAGTGCTTCCCCCCACTCCCCTCCACCCCCCGGTAGCTCAGGGTTGAATTGTGGAGTCCTTGGTGCTCTCTGAGCCTTGTTGTTTTCTTGCAGACATTTCATTACCAGACTAAGCAACATCTTCAGTGCAAGCACCAATGTCATGTTCCCCATTTCAATGTTCTGTTAACATTGTAACATTTCACATGTCAACTCCTGTTCTGTGTTCATTAGCCCGTTCAGGCTTTTTCCATTCCTCCGCCCTCCGTTGTTTTGGAGCCTTGGAATGTGTGTTTGGGTTTGCGCTCCTGTTCAAGGTTACTTTCCCAGGCGCGTGTAACGGTTCCTAACACCTGGGAGGGGGTGCGCACTGACGGGTGATTGGGGCGGGACTGGCTCACAGGCAAAGCTTTAAGTTTGTATTTGGCGCGCTTTTGCTCATTCTCAGCTTTCTCTGTATTTGCATACTATTCCTTTAATAAATCAGTTATCTTTAAGCCCGAGCTTGTGAGACTGAGTATTTGGGATTAGGCAACCATTACAACCAAGGACTCCACAGAAATGGTTCAGTTAGCAACATTCCCAATAGAATTTTGGAGAGGGCAGATGTTTGTTCCTCTTTTCTCAGTCCTTTGTAATTGTCTAGAGCTATACTGTATGTCATATTAGGAGGCAAAACTGACAGGTCAACATTCAAAAATGTAAGGGAGAAAGCAGGCTAACCTCCAATACTTTTGTGCCATGATGATCCCCTCTCACCTTAGCTATGTCCTCCTACTTCCTAACTCAAACTATTAGCTATCCTGCTTTGAATTAGTATTTCCACATTGTTCAAATTCTAAAGAATTAGTGCAGGAAGGATCCTGAAAAAATATTTAACAAAGGAAGTAAAGGAAATAGGTCCTTTTCCCCACCTCTCCTTTATGGCAAGAGGAAGCAAACATTTATTCCAGTCTACTGCCACCTCTAGCATTCAATTAAAACCACAAACTGTTGAAAATACAAATCATTACTGTGCAGTGAATAATTGTATAGAATTAAAGCCAACAGTGCAATTTCTGCTATTACAAAAGATTTTCATGTGAGTTAACTAAGCCCGATACAGTCAGTTTCCCATTGCCAATACTCAATTTGATCTGCAGAGATCTCATGTACATTTTCTAAATAAGTGCTTTTTTTTATAGTTATAGTCCTTAATAAGGTTAAAACTGAGCAGCAGAAACCCAGGTCAGAGAATATCTCCAGTTTTCTACTGAAATCCACAAACCTCGTAAATTATAGTGATCGCAACAGTGCCTGATACTGCTAGACCATATATGAATATTCTAGGTTTAGTGAAGTTCACTTAAGTGTATTAAGAAGCCCTTTCTTGGAGGGTTTTCTTTTCTTTTCTTTTCTTTTCGCTCAGCAGTTTTTAGTGTGGGACTAAATAATCAAGACCATAACTGCAGTTCCCAGCAAATGCCTTGCAAATGAGCAAAGCTGCCCTTGTTCAATAGACTCATCAGGATAACTTCATTTGAAACCTACATTAAGAGTTAGTACTGTTAAGTCCATCCTTTTATGCCTTAACTAACCTGTGTAATTTTTCTTAAATCCAAACTACACCCAATAATAGATCATTGTGAAGTCCAATTAAATTGGGGTCATTTAAACATGTTCACTGCTTGCTGAGTGTATGACTCCTATAACCTAGTAAAAATCAAGGGATAGCAAGATGGAAAGTTTATAGCTTAATGGTGAAATCCAGGAGAAGTGCTGCCACCTAACACTATACTAGATAGAGGCAAAGGAGTTTTCTTTGTTCCTAGGAGTTATTGGAAAGATGTTTTGAAAACAACTAAAGGGAAGACCCTGCCTAAGAGTAAGAGTCTGGCCATCAAAGAGGATTTATTTCTACAGTCAGATGATTGTTGGTTTCAGCTAAAAAACTGTGGGTTTCAGAGCTAGAGCAGGAGAAGCACAAGAAAAATATGGAGCTATCATTCGCATCTGCCTCACCCCTTTTCCTGGTAAAGTGTAGGAAAAAGCAATATGTAATGTGAAGTCACTGATTTGATGGTTGGATCTCACTGGTTCTCAGCAGTGGAGGCTGGGAATTCTCAAGGTTATGACATCCCATCACACACTATATTCCTCAAGATCAGTCTGGAATTACCGAGTTGTAATCGAAGAGCACCTGATTGAGGAAGATTACCTTAAAGATTACCTGGAAGAAAGAGACTCTGGAATAGCAGTCTTCTGGTTGTTCATAGATACTTGAACTCTGATGGTCTGTGGTTTGTTCAAAACACAGACAATAAGGGCATGCAAAAGGGATAAAAAAGACTGTCAATCAGTACAGATTGATGACTAGCTAGATTAGATACAGATACTGTTTCACATACAGTGATTTCCAACACCAGATTAAAGGCAAAAAAGGGAAGCAGGAAAATTAATAAATCAAGCAATATCCACAACAGCAGTCTATTCTTTCAGTACACACTGACATTGAAGTAAAGTGTACTTTGACAGTCTAATAACATGTGCTGTTTAGTGTTGACATGACATTTCTTGCTACCAGTATTTCAAAGGGAATCCCTGCTTACACAGTCTAAAATTTGAAATGGGTAGAATGCGAAATGGCTGTCTGCTGAGATACTAGAAGTAGCCCAAGAAAGAAGGAAAGCAAAAGGCAACAGTGATAGGGGGAGATATGCCCAATTAAATGCAAAATTCCAGAGGTTAGCCAGAAGAGAGAAGGAATTATTTTTAAACAAGCAATGCGCGGAAGTGGAAGAAGACAATAGAATAGGAAGGACAAGAGACCTCTTCCAGAAAATTAGAAACATCAGAGGTAAATTCCAGGCAAAAATGGGTATGATCAAAAACAAAGATGACAAGGACCTAACAGAAGAAGAAGAGATCAAGAAAAGGTGGCAAGAATATTCAGAAGACCTGTATAGGAAGGATAACAATATCGGGGATGGCTTTGACAGTGTGGTCAGTGAGCTAGAGCCACACATCCTGAAGAGTGAGGTTGATTGGGCCTTAAGAAGCATTGCTAACAACAAGGCAGCAGGAGATGACGGCATCCCAGCTGAACTGTTCAAAATCTTGAGAGATGATGCTGTAAAGGTAATACATGCTATATGCCAGCAAATTTGGAAAACACAAGAATGGCCATCAGATTGGAAAAAATCAACTTATATCCCCATACCAAAAAAGGGAAACACTAAAGAATGTTCAAACTATCGAACAGTGGCACTCATTTGACATGACAGTAAGGTAATGCTCAAGATCCTGCAAGGTAGACTTCAGCAATTCATGAATTGCCAGATGTACAAGCTGGGTTTAGAAAAGGCAGAGGAACTAGGGACCAAATTGCCAATATCCAATGGATAATGGAAAACGCCAGGGAGTTTAAGAAAATCTATTTCTGTTTTACTGACTATTCTAAAACCTTTGACTATGTGGACCATAACAAATTGTGGCAAGTTCTTAGTGGTATGGGGATACCAAGTCATCTTGTATGCCTCCTGAAGAATCTGTATAATGACCAAGTAGCAACAGTAAGAACAGAACATGGAACAACAGACTGGTTTAAGATTGGGAAAGGAGTACGGCAGGGCTGTATACTCTCACCCTACCTATTCAACTTGTATGCAGAACACATCATGCGACGTGCTGGGCTTGAGGAATCCAAGGCTGGAGTTAAAATCGCTGGAAGAAACATTAACAATCTCAGATATGCAGATGATACCACTTTGATGGCTGAAAGCGAAGAGGAACTGAGAGCCTTATGATGAAGATGAAAGAAGAAAGTGCAAAAGTTGGCCTGCAGCTAAACCTCAAAAAAACCAAGATTATGGCAACCAGCTTGATTGATAACTGGCAAATAGAGGGAGAAAACGTAGAGGCAGTGAAAGACTTTGTATTCCTAGGTGCAAAGATTACTGCAGATGCTGACTGCAGTCAGGAAATCAGAAGACGCTTAATCCTTGGGAGAAGAGCAATGACAAATCTCGATAAAATAGTTAAGAGCAGAGACCTCACACTGACAACAAAGGTCCGCCTAGTTAAAGCAATGGTGTTCCCCATAGTAACATATGGCTGCGAGAGCTGGACCATAAGGAAGGCTGAGCGAAGGAAGATAGATGCTTTTGAACTGTGGTGTTGGAGGAAAATTCTGAGAGTGCCTTGGACTGCCAGAAGATCAAACCAGTCCATCCTCCAGGAAATAAAGCCAGACTGCTCACTTGAGGGAATGATATTAAGGCAAAACTGAAATACTTTGGCCACATAATGAGAAGACAGGACACCCTGGAGAAGATGCTGATGCTAGGGAGAGTGGAAGGCAAAAGGAAGAGGGGCCCACCAAGGGCAAGGTGGATGGATGATATTCTAGAGGTGACGGACTCGTCCCTGGGGGAGCTGGGGGTGTTGACGACCGACAGGAAGCTCTGGCGTGGGCTGGTCCATGAAGTCACGAAGAGTCGGAAGTGACTGAACGAATAAACAACAACAAAGAATGCGAAATAAAGCAGTCATTACATAAATAGTGAGAACTCTAGTCCTAGTCAAGTCTTATTTAACACTGTGTAACTCAACACAATAGAGGGGACAGGGACATGCTCTCTCTCATCCCTCCTTCACACATCTGGGCATAACCTTCCACTTCTTATCCTTCCATACAGTATTTATAGGAAGGAGCAAAAGATCCCTTCTCACATGGAATTGTCCATATCTGCATCTGTATATGTGTGTGTGTGTGTGTGTGTGTGTGTGTATATATATATATATATATATATATGTATGTATGTATATGTGTGTATTGATACAGATATAGATGTAGATACAGATACAGATATATGGCTGTCCCATTCATGTTTATCTATTGCATTGTAGTTTTAAATAATTCCTAATTAGGGAGGGTTAATATGATTTTGTGAGGCCATGCATTAATCAAAATGAAGAATAAACTTGGGGGAATGGGAACTGAAAAAATGAGGGTTGAGGGTTGAAACACCAAGAACAGGTATCCTCAGGTTTCCATTACCACTGCTGCTTAGCTGGAGAACCTGGTCCAATTAGCCACACTGCTGTCATCACCACCTGGACAAAAATTGCAGTCCATCCTGTCACCTTTGCCAGCACAGTGCCATCAAATCTTTACCAGCTGCGTGGCGGCACCTCCAGCCTAGCACTCTCACTTCAGCTGCCATTGTTCTACCGCTGGCTTGTTATGTAGTCCAGATGGCTGCACAGCCAGTGCTGGCTTCAATCAAACACTGGCCACCAAGTAGACCTTCTTCTGCATTTGCCAAAAGGCCCCCCTTACAGCTGCCACAAACTGCTGCTTTCCTGATTCATCACCAAAAGCAGTCCAAAGACCTTCCACCTCATTCTCAGGACCTCACCATCCTTGCAAACCACCCCCACGTACTTTTCCACCACCCTAATGACCCATCCTAATACATATACAGTATTTGGCCTTGGTGTCATTACACAAACATACATTTGTTGCTGTTAATTATTGATTTCTCAATATCTTTCCCTTTCTGTTTTCAGACTTCCTGATGTGGCCAGTGTTCACTTTCCTGTTTTGTGCAGACAAGAGACTAGGCTTCTCTTCCATTATATTTCATGAGTGTGTGTGTGTATAAAACTTATGGGGCTCTTACAAGTTGCACAAGGAAATACTTCCTCAGTTTAAGGCAGTTGATGGATTGGATCATATTTCTATATTAATATACTGTCAGTACTGAAAGAAGTGTAATTGCTTAGGTTTTATAGGCATTATCTGAGTTACCTGATCAAAGGATACTTTATCAATAAATGTGATATTTTGCCCTTTTCTCCCCAGTTAAACAGATCAACCAGCATTATTATTAATGCATTCAATATAATAAAAAATAAGAAAAGAAAAAATATGTTTCATAAAAAATGTTTTCAAGATGCATTATTTATGACCTTTTCCATGCACTTTAAAAACACTTCATTTATCAGAGGTGGCTAATAATATTTTTCTGTTTTCAAACATGTAATTCCATTATCATTAAACCAGTCTCCAACATTAAGTAATCAAAGAATTCCATACTGCCACATTCAGGGAAAAAAGAGGGAAAAAAGACAGTTTCTATAAAGACTGCGCATAGTGTGAAATCTGTTTTATTTTTTCTCTTTCACAATAAACCAGTATTTGCAATATGGAAGCACAAGTCTCTACCACACAAACCAGTATTTAAATCCTTGATCAGAACCAGCCTACCTCATTGATCACAAGGACTTATTATTGTAAATAGTTGTTTTAATAAAGAGTGGTTTTGATAATAACCCTGTCTGGCCACCTCATAGTCTGAACAGGACAATGGGCCTGAGAACATCTAGAGATATAGTAATGATAAACTAAGCTGTAAGCCTGATCCATTTATGAAATCAGTGATAAATTTGCCTCATTTTTCTTCCTAGGACAGCTATTAATGCAATGTTAGGGTGCTTTTCCCTTGCTTTTCCTTTAATACCACTTTTCTCTATGATCAAGATAATTACTTATTAACAGAAACAGAATCCTTAGGAGTACACATTTTAACTGTAGACATCTTTTCAAGTAGATTGCTTAGAAGATCTTCAGTTTAAACCTACCCTATAGGAATGAAATAACGTTTTATGATTTAGTTCCAATTGTTGCTTTCACATTTCATATCTAAGATACTTTATTTTGGAAGACTCCATGAAATAACATGTATTTGCCCTTTGTTTGCCTTTCCATATTTAATCTCATTAATACACCAATTGTATTAATATGCATATAAACATGCTTTAAGTAAACATATTTCTCTGGGTCCATAAAGGTTATTAGCATATCATCTGCATTCCTAATTACTTTGGAGGATTTCTTATTAATCTGCCCATCTCTACTTGTTGTTAATTCTTTACAAACTATCACCAATGGTATTATACGACAGTCCTGAAACTTGAACTCTGAATATCTGGGATTGCTCGATACTTCTACCCAAAACAACATTGTTTTTCTGTCCAATTAGCAGGCTAACATCTATACATAGCATCAGTTTCTCTTGAAATATATTCATACTGAAAGGGAAGTGTGCTTGTTAGCATAACACCTGAATGAAACTAAGCATCAAACATACAACTCTGAATCTTCAAAGAATTAGGCTGAATTGTAATTTCATTCCCAGTTCCTTAGTATTTTGTTTGAAAAAATAATTCATTTTTTTTATGAATTTAAGAGAAATTTTAAATGAACTGTCTGAAAGAAGATGAATGTCTGATTAAATTCCTACCAGTAGAAAATACATGGCAAAAAAATATTTCAGACTCTCAAGTAGAGCCATGGAGGTCCTTAGTTAACACTATTAAGAGCAAAGAAATACCTCTAAAGCTGCATTTTTAAAAGGGGGCCGTATGCATTAGTTCACCATGGCATTTAATAAACTAGCAAATGAATTATTAAGATTTTTAAATGCTTCAGTTCGGAATATCATTCTTGTCCAAAATCAAATGTCATGAAATACAGTACTGTATTGTACAAATCAATGCCTGGATTACTTAACCAACTACTTCTTTTAGGATATAAATAGAAGGAATATGTGATTTTCTTCATGACAAGCTCTAACATTATTTTAGGGTGAAGGTTTCCCTTGACATTAAGTCCAGTCGTCTCCGACTCTAGGGGGCAGTGCTCATCTCCATTTCAAAGTCAAAGAGCCGGCATTTGTCCGTAGACACTTTCATGGTCATGTGGCCGGCATGACTACATGGAACGCCGTTACCTGCCCGCCGAAGCGGTACCTATTAATCTACTCACATTTGCATGTTTTTGAACTGCTAGGTTGGCAGGAGCTGGGACTAGCAATGGGAGCTCACCCCGTCACACGGATTCGAACCGCCGACCTTCCGATCGGCAAGCTCAGCAGCTCAGCGGTTTAACCCGCAGCGCCACCACGTCCCACTGACATTATTTTAGATACCAAAATAATTAACATATGGATAAAAGTTATTCTGGGTAACCCCTGTACAAAATTGTGTCTACTCTTCAGTTGCTCAATAAAACAAAACAAAACAAAACAAAACAAAGCAGATGATAGATCGCAATTTTCATACATTTTGCTGCAGAGATGTTCTTCAGGGGGAGATAAAAAGACAACTTTCATCTCAGGAAAATATATTTACATAATATTTTTGGTATTAGGATTAACAGATGGACAGTACCAATTTACCCATTAAAATGTTTTTGATCTCTGCCTTGAGACAATGGACATCCTTTTCCATATGTAAACTCTTCTGGATTCATGTAAAAGGTTCTTAAGTGCTAAAACAGTTACTGTTCTCTAGTAGCAAGTTTCCTGTCAACTTAATATTTTAATCAGATGGTACAGAAGCCATATTCCAGATGTGCCTGGTAATTTATTAAATACTGATCTTACATTTCTATTATTTCAAATGAAAATTAACTCCTATAATGTCCCCCTCCATTATATTTAAAACTCGTTTGCAAATGACATACATAACCTACAATTTATATTTCTGGTCAATCCTAAAACGTTGAGCTGATGGTTTGCTTATGGTGCAAAATATTCAACGTGTGTTTCATTGACAGCAGCTGTTGCAAGATATGACTTAAATGACACAAATTTCTCATGGAAAATCCCATATTAGGTAATCAGAAGTGTTCCCATTTTATTGCATACACAACATCAGGCCCGCTTGCCCAAGAAATGTTTGAATTGTCCTACAGAGGAACAATATATTCTTTACAAATCTCTGTGACAAAAGCTTATTTCTCCCCTTTTCCCTACTGTTTGAAATGTTATGCTAAGAAATCAGATGTGCATGGAACTGAGCACAAAATCCAACGTATTCCATTTTGCAAACTGCTTTCCTTAGAATCAGCTATGCCATTGGGCATTTTCTGAAAACTGTTTGTTTGTAGCCTTTGTGTAATTCAAAGCAAGTCCAGTGCTGCCAATTTATTGGAGAGCAAGTGAAGCTGTCACGTCTTCCAAACATTTCCCACAGGTAGCAAATCATCTTAAGGGCGGCACATCACTGTTAACAGTTTTGGGATCTGGGATGTCAACTGGAGGGAAGGGAGAAAGGAGTCTCTGCTCTTATGCTTGGATGATTTCCAGCTGTTGCAGCAAACTTTAGGGTCCACAGGCAGCTGGCAAGAAAGCAGTTCAGAGACTAAACTTAGGACCAGAGTAGCACAAATTCTGATTGAAGACAGCTTCTTTCACAGCCTGCAACTAATTATTAAGTCTGCCCACAACCAGGGACTTTTTTAAAAGGAAGGGAAAACCACTCAAGATGTTCAACTTTCATTTGCCTAAGTTCTGAAAATATGGCTTCTATCCTTTCACTCTTGCCTTAGTTGTGTGGTTTGCCCACATACCAATGATACCATCTCCTCACCTGGGCACTGCTTATGAATGTCAAGTCCATAGTCTGATTGTCTCCACCTGCAGCTTACAGGCAAGCAGCCAATTCTTCCATGTGTTTTGAGACCAAGCCAGAGGCTTCTATGCTAATATATTTGCTTCTGCCTCTGCTGAGCCATATCCTTTGATACTAACACAGTTCTGCATTGACAGCAATGAAGATAAACCACTCGCTGTATTAGTGGGGGGAGGGTGGGGAGGGGATACTTTTTCTTTCTCCCACTTCTTGAATTATTGGAAGAAAACTGTCCTGAGCCTGAATAGCTGGAAAATGTACCTGTTTTGAGACAGCAAATTGTTGCTTATCTCCATTGTTGCCACCAGAGGCACATCAATAATAAAGTCTGTGGTCCATCTGGAGCAATAGTGATGCATTAGTTTTGGCATCACCAATGGGAACTTGTTAAAAATTGAGGGAAGCATAAGGCAATGTGCCTGAGAAGTGGGAGTGAAGTGAGAAGAGCAGAGCAGAGCAACAGAATACAAATAAGGGAGGACGAGGGTGAATGCTGAGTGGCAGAGGGCCTTGTGAAAGCCCATTTGGCCAGAAAGCCATCTCCATGCTTTATTACGAATATGCAAATGCATAATAATTGTCTGTTTTGCTTTTTCTGTTGTGCTCCTCATATACAGATCTCCAAGAAACCTGCTGTCCCTTTGCCCAAAGTTGCCTCCCTGTTGAGTTGGACAACACTGCCTTCAGGTGCATTAGCCAGACAAAAGTCCACCTGCTGTACTTAAGAATTCAGAAGAGGCTGATGGCTAGAATGCTAGCCTTCTATATTAGGGAGGAAAACTTGATTCAGTCTGTTTAATTCCACAAGGTTCTTCATCAAAGTGTTGGTATGATGTCCCAGTTCACCCCATTCCCTGGCAGTTTTATGCCTCATTTTGATTATAAGTGCCTGCATTGTATTGGGACAGTGGCTTACATGTGTTTTACTCCGTATTATTCCTATGTTCTAACTCTATTGGACAGACTATTCAAATACCATAAACGAATCTGTGAGTGACTACAGAGCCCACCGCCTTCTATTCCACATGTGAGAGCCAGCTAAACTGCCTGGTAGTTCAGTACTGGCAGTAGAAAAAGCATTTTCTTTGACCTCAGGGTGACATACATAATGAAAGAAACTACATCAGAAGCATTGATTTTTGTTTGCTTTGACATAACTTTGCCAAAAGAATTGGACACCTGGATCATCTCCTTCACCCTACTTTCTTCTTTAGATTTTACAGATACATAACAGGGTGGTGGCTGGCCACAACAAATTACACTAAACTGAAGCAGGAAGCAAGTAATTGATCACAAACTGTTGCCAGGAAACATGCTTCTATAAGTAGAAAAAAATAATTTGCTCAAGTGGGAGAAGGATGGAATTCTCAAATAAGAAGTCAAAAAGTAGCTCCATATGTGGAACAATAGAGAAACAGTAAGAGGAACAAGTTTGAAATGAGGTCTTAGGTAGCTGAATTAAAAAGGGTCAAACACCCTGGAAAGAAAGAGATAGCAGTCATGTGGTCATTTGCATACTAGTAGCATAGCCACTTGAAAGAAATAAATGGATGATTGAGTAAGATGAAGACCAAACTGATGCAGGGTATCTGGAAGGAAATATTCCTGGAGCCTGCAAGCCCAGCTGCTAAAAGTGAGTTGCTCAAAGGGGCAGTTTCATAGTTCACTGCAGACATCAATGATAAATATTGGTATTCTGTAGAAGTGATCCCCAGAATGTAACCTACTAACAGGTTAAAGTAGTTAATTGTGGGAAGACATTACCAGAACATGGATTGATTGATACACCCACAATAAATGTAGGATGCCTAGAAAAGGGATTTCTAATGGGTGGGATGACTGACAGTCCTATAAGTGTGGTGTGAATGAAGAGAGAGAGATTGCATTAAAGACACACCCAGTTCAAAATTGAGCAGGATAGTTTCCACTACTGAGATGCATACTCCTGGAATCTGTCTCATGTCACAACAAGATAAAAATAGTTATTGACATTATTGCTCCTCACTATATTCGTTGATGCTATGGAGCCAAAATATACATTGGTTTTTGGAGCCTCTTCAGATGATAGCCACAGTGCAGGTGATGCAAGGCTGAAAGCAAATGTGAATAAACATCCATGCAAGCATTATGTTGTACCTCCTATATGGCAGTGAGAAATACAAAAAATCTCATATCTCCTCCATTGCGTTCTTAGAGTGGTAGTGGTGGTGGTGGTGAAAGAGCCATAAGTGACAGCTTCTGAACCTTTGGTCAGAAGGCATTTTATTGTGGGTATTGCTATTTAAAAATTTTAAAGCTTTATTTGTTTTTATTTAGTTTTATTATCTATTTTTAAAATTTTAACTTCGGAATTTTATGGATTATAACTGGCCTGTGATCCTTAGGATAGAGGACAGACTATAAATATTTTAATAATAACCAGACCAATAAAACATGGTAGGGCCAACCTTCCTATGAGCATAGACTTTCAAATTCACAGGAGTATTCAAAACCATGCATAAAGCAAGACTAGAATGATGGTGTGCACATGTGTTTGGCCTTTATCATATTTTCTTCTTTTGGAAAAAAAATGCCTTTTTTGTTAAAGGGCTATTTTTTTGAACCTGAGTCTCCTGCACCTATTATATACATTGTGCTACAGGCACTTCATTCATTCATTCATTCATTCATTCATTCATTCATTCATTCAATCTATATGGCCACCCATCGTATGAAACACACCTGTGGGTGGCTCACAACAATAAAACCAAATTGTGTAAGAAATAATAGCTGAGAATCAGCTGGTGGCAATCTCTAATACATCTTGATTAAACACTGGCCTATAGAATCAATTGCATGCTATGGTTCCTCTTGACTGGGGCTCAGTTCAATTTCTCAACCCGCTACTGGGCTATAGAAGGGCTTCCGGTAATGCATCACTGGCTGGACTCAAAAAACGTTGTCTTGTTTTTCACTAGTTTTTGAGATTTGGAGATGGGAGTTTATGGGTGGGAATGGGAGGTTTTTGCTCCCTAAAACTGCCTGCCACTCCTAATCAATTGAAAATTATTTTATTGAAAATTTGCTGCATAATCTTGGGGTGTTTTGGAGGCTGCAAATCAGGTGCTGGGGTACCATATCCAGCTATAAGCCATGGATGGGCTATTCATGCATTACATTACTATCATAATGCAGCAGTGCTGAAGTTATGGGTGTCAAGTCATTTGGCACTTGCTTCGAACATTTTTCAAGTGTAGAACTCCTTGATAGTTATGGTAAAAATAAAACTAATTCTTTTACTCCATAATGATTTGTGCCTTGCAAATAAACTCTGGGAAATGTTGCCATTTGGGAGAGGGAGATATAAAAATAACTTCTTTTCTTTTCTTTGGAGACATATAGCTGAGCTTTCTTTGAACAACTGCTCCTTTTCAGGCAGAACATCCACTATTTTTTCAAGTAATGTTTCCTTTACCTTGGGTAAACCAATTTTCATACATTATTTTCTTCATTGCTCACCTTTTGATTGTAGCAATTAAGTCAAATAAGCACAAGTGATGTGGCATCAGCAGGAGTGCAAAGAACACAGTTCTTCACCATCAATTTAAGTAATTAATCAGCTTTTATGGAAGGGCCATCCGCACAGACCAGGAAAATTGTTATCCGCCAACTCTATTATGGGAATAAAGAAAATACTACCTACTGCTGGAAGGAAATCTTACCAGGGTCCGTTCTGAGCCAGGAATGAAAATACTCAGGCAGTTGCTTAAACAGAGGTGATTTTATTTTCCAAGAGCATGTACAGAGTATGCTGTTTGGAGGTGGCCACACATGTATTTCCCCCACAAGCCCTTTATATAGGAAAGCTTGGCTGTTGTTATGCAAAGGTGTTCCCACCCTCTAGGAACTTCTGAGAAAAGTGCAGTTTACCGGAGTTCAGAGACGAGGCGCTCTGTGGTCAGGCCCCCTGTTGTTTGTGTTTCCTGTTCTGACAGTCCAGGTCCTTGCGGGGCTGTGGCCTTGTCTACTGGCCTGGACTGTTCACCTTGGAAGGGATCTTTTGTTATGATTATGGAGATCTCTCTGGCTGTTCACCTGAATGGGCTCTGCTAAATTCTGTGAATGAGCGACCTTTTGTCTTGCAAGGTCTCTGATTAAGTCTGAACGGAATCTTTTGTCTAAACAGTTGGGGTTTCCTGTCATATTTTAATTTTCTGGCATCCTCTTTGTATGAACCCATTCAACCTTGTAACCTTTAACCTTTTGCCTTGCTCAAGGGGAAGGCAATATTGCAGGAAGACAGTGTTCTGGGGAGAGACAACATGGCAGGCCGGGAGAGATCTTAATTTCGTCCAACAACTGTTATTACCATTCATGGAGGTATAAAACATTTCCAGCTTCCATTTTTTCCCATCAGTATATTAAATATTATTTACCACTGATGGAATGTTCTGAGCTAACTTGCAATGTCACTCACATACTAGATCCTGTGGAAAGGTAGAGCTCCCCTTTGCAGCTTTGAAGGATGAGTACTCTGATACGGAAGAGAAGGCTCATATAGCCTTCAGTCATTAGATGTCCCTGCCAACACATGTACATGGACACACACAACCAAAAATGAACTTCATTAGGAAGAGTGAGCAAGTTTGCCGAGTGTGCGAAGAACATTCTGACATGCAGCTTTTAAAAAGTTATAGTTTTCCTAGTCTTGGGAGGCACAGCAAAAGATGTTCCAGTGTGTCCTGTGGCTTACAAGGCTCTAAACAGAACATCCCATAGTTTCTGATCCTTGGAAAGATATGTGGCTGTTGTGGTGGGGAGGCCTGTAATTTCAGTCTGAGATCTAAATCAGCAACAGTGATTTTAGTTTCCCATCCTTTTTGAAAACCCTCCCATAGGCTGCTAGGCAATTAACTGAAAATTAATAACTTTAATCTCAGCATACTTCTACAACAATCTTCAAAGTAGATTTGTTTCCACTCTGCTTGGCTCTATGTACATCTTGTTTTGACAACTGCTTCTCTTCACAAGATCGTTGGAATGGTCCTGCAATGTACAAAATAATTTAGCAACTCCTTTCAGTCATAGTGAACACATAGGTGCAGTCCAAAGGTTCGTCTATGGTGCTGATTAATTCTAGAACCAAAGCCAGGGACCGATGACGCATGGTGTTTGTATGACTGATACCGTTTAAGAAAGGCTGAACTGCAGTAACAGAGATACATGCCTAGCACACTGCAGTAGCTCCCTCTGCTGGCCAAATCAAGAGAAAGCGACTCCAGCAGGAAAATGTGCAATCCTGTCTATATTTAAAATGAAGTCCTATCTCATCACACAGAGCTGGTTTGCCTATTTTTAAGATCTTTCTGGTTTTATGTTTAGTGCAGATTTAATCTGTCATGTGCATCCATTTCTTTTAGACAGCCTGGGAAAAAAATCCCTTACCCAAAACAAAAGTGCATTACTTGTCAGTATGCCTTTGCATGAAGGGAGATGCCGTACAGCGTTTCTTTAAATTGAACAGAAGTGCCTTGTAATTGGAAAAGATGACCTCAAATTTACTTTCTTATTCTTCAGTTCTGAAAGCCTGTTTGCTAGTAAAATATTTCTATTTAATGATGGTAAAATATTTATATTTAAACAAGGAAGGACACAGTAAACATGCTTCATAGAACCATAGAGTTGGAAGGGGTCATTTATGCTAGCGGTGGCTGGAGCTGAAGTCTACATATCTTAAAGTTGCTGAGGTTGAGAAGCATTGAATTTTAGGTTACTACGTCCAAGTCAAAACTGGCCAGGCAGATGGTTGTTCAGTTTTGGCTTAAATACAAGCTCAGTCAATGCTTCTATTGCTGAATTGCTGTTCTGGAACCTCTGAACTAAAATCTACTTTTTGTAACTTAAGGTCATTCGCTCATCCTGGCCCAACAGAAAACAGGTCCTGTTTTAACTCTGGGTGACACTCCTTCAGGTACTTGTTTGGTCTTTTCTCAGGGGGTAACCGATCCAGTTCCTTTCAATTTTCGCTTAAGTCTCAGCTTCCAGTCTGCTGATCTGATCACCTTCTCTACACCTGTTCCAATTTCGCCAAATGTTCCTTAAAACATGTATTTGCCATTTTTAAAACTAGCTGAGTGTACAACAGCATAGACAACTAACACAGGTGCCAAATGCAATGACTGACTTGCAAACAATCCAAAACCAGGAATAAAAAGCAATACGCAATATGCTCTTTGAGATACGTATATATTTCTCTGTGTGTCTGAAAGAGAAGAAGAGAGTGAGAAAGCAAAAGAGAGTATAAACCTGATCACATAGTAAAAAACTAAAATAATTAACTGGTCCTTCTCATTTTGAACCAAATTATTCTTATGTTCTTCTCTGAACTGATTGCTCCGTCAGTTAAAGAAAGGTGGCATCTAACAATCTTCTCGTGTTAAAGCTAATACTATTTTATGATCCAGCCCTTCATTTCAAAAGACCTCTGTCAAAAGGAATGAAATGAACAAAATAGGTTGGGGTTGTGGACCAAGGAGTGGGAGGATGTAGAGAAAAGGCCAGCACTGTTCCCAAGGAGACAGGTACATTTATTTCCAGATTACTAAATCTATCCTGCTGTTTCCTTGTTTTCAAATATTGTTTCATTCTCAGAATATTATGATTAGCATGTTTCTCTCTGTATGCATGTCATCATTAAACCATGGAAATTAGAAAACGTGACATTTCTCCTGTTCAAATACTTCACCAAGCTTTCACTATCAATGCTCATATAAATTCAGTTGTATCCTGCACTTGGCATAATTTAAGGATTCGTTTTTCCAAAAGTCCAAATAGCAAAAAGTTGAAGAGTTACAGATGTTATAACTGGCATGTCATACTTTTGAACCCTAAATCTAGAAATGAGCCCAATCATTTACTGATTAAATGTATTGATCATCTTGAGTTCTGAGTCTAGTTTGGGTACATTTTAAGAAGGTATTCGGACAACCTGGAACAAGTGCAAAGAAGGGCAGTGAGGTGATAAAGACTGAAAACTCAGTCCTTATAGGAGAGATTGAAGGAACTAAATATGTTTGGCCTTGATAAAAGATGAAAGAAGGATAGAAAAGAACTCCTCAAGTACCTGAAGATATTACTGAATCCTGAAAGATTTTGAGGCTCAGGTAATATCTCAGATCCCTTATAGATGTCCTGTCTGCTCTGACAAAGGTTGAGGTGGTTTGGTAATGGTCCAACTGAAATTTCTTTGACCTATTTTGGCTATATGGCTGTATACCCAACACCATCTTCTATCTGGAGGTGAGGATTATATCAATTCAAGTGAGACCCCAAATTTATGAAACTAGTTATTGGTCCAAGTCAATCTTTCCTCAGGAGTTGCTGAAGCTTTTACCTCTTCAGATATGTATAAAAAGTTCTAAATGAAGATGAGTTGTTTAAATGTAGGTTTTCTACTCAGTCCTTTTCATCAGGATTTGATATATTTTTGCCATGATTTAGAGCTACAAAAAATTGCTACCTGGATCTTGTTTTCCCCATCTGTCCTTAACAAGTTAACTCTAGCAGCATTTTTATCTTTATCCACCTTGTTTCTGAAATATACGTGCTGTTGCTGCTTATGCTTTTAGATTTTTCTGTTCAAGGATGAACTTTATCAAATGTTCATCCTAGAATGCAGGATATAAAATAAGGGTCTTATTTACAGGGAGGCAGATTCCGTCTAAATGTTAGGAAAACATCCTAATGGCATGGGCAGTTCAACAGTGGAGCCAATTATTGAAGAAGGCGATTGGCTCCCCTTTGCTGCGACTGTCCAGATAAAAGCCGAACAGTCATCTGTCAGGATTGCTGTAATCTGGATCCCTGCACTGAGAAAAGGATAGCCTAATTAACATCTTCCAACTGAGTTTATAATAAATATACCCCAAAACATTAAATGAAAAACCTTCTACTTAGTGTCACTGCTCTGTGTCATGGCATTGGGCTAGCTGAAACATTGCAAAAGATCATGTAAGAGATTGTAATACTAAGGAGGGTTCTGTTGTTTATGAATGACTACCTGACTAATGTGATCCCCATTTCAGACATTATTTGGAAGCCCAGTAATACAATTATGATGTGTGTTTGTTTTTCACCTTGAAGAGTGGGGCTTTTATGAATCCAAACCTCTCCATTTGACCTTGAGTGCAAAATGCTTTTTTCCAGATCAGCAGTGCAGGAGCACTGCTAATTTAATGGAATTAAAATATACAGTATAATTGTGAGAGATTAGAATTAATAGAGTATATCAGTACCAAGCTGAGAGTTGGATTATGTTTTCAGATTTTCAAAAACATAAAGGATTGGGGAAAATGTCCATTAATAGAATGAAATAGACTATAAAAACCCTGTATCAAGTTGTATGTTTAAGTGCAATGGCAGGTGGCTGGCAATTAATCTTGAGATCATACTGCTGAACCTAATTGATAAACTCATCATATTATATGAGTCCATCCAACCTAACAAATTAAATCTCAGAGTCAGCATTAATGAAACATCAGTAGGTAGGAACATTCCATGGACAGACAGCTTTTAACATAGATTATAATAAGATCTGAATAAGAAAGTAATCTGTAAAAAAAAAATTATAACACAACCCTGTACACATTTAGTTGGAAGAAAAATTAAGTTCTATGGCACTCAGACCCAGAAAAATATGGAACAAAATCCAATGTTTAATAGAACAAAGCCTTATGTTACAGAAGTCTATCAAAATCTAATGCTAGCTCTCTGCTAGAATGATTTCAAACAAAAGAGCCAAAAATATGTTTTGCGGTAAGTAAATAAATATTAATAATTTCCATTCCATTAATTGTGCTTCAATTAACTCCAAGAGTTAACTAGCTTGAGAGAACCTATTTTGGAATTGATACCATACAACAATGATCCATAAATGTTCATAGTAATTATTTAACATACGCCTAAGCTTAATAAGAGAGCCAGTTTGGTCTAGTGGTTAAGGTAACAGACTAGAAACTAGGAGACGGTGAGTTCTAGTCCCACCTTAGACATGAAAGCTGGCTGGGTGACTTTGGCACTGAACAACAGGGAAAAAAAAGCTTAATAAAACTGTACCAGGATTGTCTCCACTGACCATGTATCAGTGGAAGGGACATCTTTAGGTGAATGGATTCCACTGACCCGTCCTCCAGGTAAATATGGTAGTGGGCATGAGGTCTACAAGGGAAAGCAAACAAGAGAAAATCCTGTTCTGGGAGTTAACTCACATAATGTTGCATGGCACTCAGAACATGAAGTGTTTATACACTTCCATTTCCTTCTAATGTCAAAAGAATCCTTGATATAAAGCTGTAATTGACAGATAAATACCTGATGAAATGGAGTCTAATCAATGAACATTTATGACAATATAAATTTGTCTTTAGAATGTTACAGCATCCCTTACCCTACTGCAACTTGATGGGAACTGAAAACATTGGGTAATTCCTCTCTATTTATTGCTACTTCATTATTCCTGTCTTCTCGTCCATGTGTTGACTTTTGGTTGTAGGCTCCTCAGGGCATCTGCCCATCCTTTTGTACTCTGTAAAATTCCATGTGCATGAAAGGTGCTGTAAAAACAATACAACATTTGGCCTCATGATTTACCTGCAGCAAAACTTTATTTCATGTGGAGAGAGATAAGATGGCAAACACATACTTTCTGTTCTATGACCTAATTTGTAAACTTTATTTTTCAGGTCCATCATCATCGTCATCGTCATCATCCTGCATTAATCCACTGCAGGTTATGGATCATAATCTACCAGTCCAGTGCAGGCTGGTAGACTGAAAATTTTCACCTTCTCAGTCTAGGACTGAGATTGAGTGACAGGCCCAAAATTATCCAGTGGGCCTCAGTGCCTAAGGGATTAGAACCTGGGTGTCTCCATTCCCATTCCAGCACCTTATCAGCTATACCACACTGGGTCTCATATATATGTATGAGTGAGTATGTGTACAGACCCACATAAACCCCTCCCCACAAAGTGTGTATGTACTGTATATATGTGTATATGTGATTTTGTGTTGTAAAATTCCCTTCTCACCCCATTGCTAATCCTGCCATTTCTAGCTAAATAGGGTACTTGAGAGAACTATTACCCTGTTCACTATTGCTGCTGGGCCGCTGCATATGGCAGGATTATGGGCAAATTTAGAAAATAAACATTGTTGGGATACTGTCTGAATTTCTTTTTGGTGGGGGAGGCAGTTCACCTGCTTTGTTTTGTAGTGATCTCTCAATTTCTTTATTTATTAATCATTGCTTCCTTGAAATGACAAAAAAGTCATCTGATTTTTTTATTGTATGAATACAAAAATTGCACAACATGAGGACTATTTTTTGCTAGCTACATTCTCTAAAAATGCCACAAGTGTTTTTTTAAACTATGCTACCTTCCAAATATTTCAGCAAACAGATGCTCACACTTAAAAGTTGATTTTTTCTTTTGTCTCCAGTACTGTTGCTAATGCAAATTGCAACTGTTTGCAAATCTCTGGCCTGGGGAAAGCCTACTATCTTAATCAAAAATGCAAACCCAGAGACAGCAGTGTGTATTGCAACCAAGGTTATACTCTAGGGACACCGTCAAAAGTAAGAAAGCATGAATAAAACAAGGCAAAATACAAAACAAAAGAAGTAATGCACATGAATACCCAGCTAGGAATATTTTTTAAAAGATAGGAATAATGGAATGAATAAACAATTAAAGAGGTAAACTAATTCATTACCCATTAAGAGAAAAGAAAATTTAAATTATCTTCAACCAAACTACTTCTGGGATATGTGGGTCAGGAAATACTAGCTCCAGAAGCAACAATTTCCCATATTTCTCAGCCTGGCATAGTCTAATTTAAATGAAAGGCACAATCTATTCTAAATTTATATTTTGGTGTGGTTTGACTTAAGTTTGGATGGGCTTTCATCTAAAATGTTAGACTACAGAATGTATTTATTAAGCCATCCAAAGTCCCCCACAGCTATCAAGAGACTGTCTTACTCCAAAGGAAGGGAATTAATACCAGCAGCCTTAAAACTGTTCAAGGCTAAAACCCTTACCCAAATTTTATACGAAGCCCAGGCAAGACTTTACATGAAGAAAAACACACTTGACCTTATACAAGTAAAAATGTTAAGGTCCTGTAATGGTATGTGGGAATGACCTTGGAGACAGGAGGAAGAGCTGAAGACTAGGCAATGGTCAGATAAGAGGCAGCTGAGCCCACAGAAGGAATGGGAACAAGACAAACATCTCAGAAGGGACCCTTCCTAGTTTCTTGGACTGTAAAGGTGAGGGGGGAGAAAATATTTTCAGATTTGCAAGATTCTGTTAATGTAACCTTACAATAAAGATAGAGCTAGTATTCCTGGGTGTGTTTCTTGGCTGGACTACCTCACAAAGCTGACAGGTCCCTACATGTAGCCCCAAGGAGTGTCCTTAATGCAGCCCTCAGGCTCAAGATGGCAATGTCCAAAACAGAAGCAAGGGCATGGAGTTTAGTCTTGATATATTGGCCGAAGATTACACTCTTCCATAATGGGCTGGTTCTGCAAATATTCTTGGATGACCACCCATCAGCATGGTTATCAGCAGTGAACCAGAAACGGAGGTGCTCTGGGCTTGTCATGGATTTGCTCTTAGCTTCTGTTTTTGACCAGGCAACAAAGACAGTCCTCCAAAGGCTGAATGACATCAGGTATCAAACTGAAGGTAGATAAGGTAGCACCCTTTCCGAGATACAAGAACTCTGATATGTAAAAACACTTCGCAAACTGCAAGTTATTTATGTATATTGACCTTCCCCAGACTGAGAAAGAATTTCTTCAAAGCCAGACATAATGTGTTACTATCACCATTATTACAGGACAGATACACTAAAACTCCCTTAATAGAACCCATCTGTCCAAGTGATTCTGGAGAAATAGAAACTATCCAACTGCAATTTTGATGGGGATTTGCACAAGGATTACATAATCCCCCTGCTGCAATGTCTCCCAGGACAGACAGAAGAATAATACACCAAATTTCTCCTCTCAGACTCCAACAATGCTATTACCAATTAGCCAAATTCTGGGCGACTGCAGTGAAAACACAGCACCATCTAGAGCAAATGTGACAAACTTTCCAGCCTGGACTCATTTTATTAATTTTATTATCTTATTAATTTTATGATCTCAATTTTATTAATTTTATCCTCCTTGTTTAATGACTTTAATGCTATTATACAATCTTTGATTGTAACAATAAGTTTGATTTGATTTGACTCTAAGGGCAGATTGGTGGTTCCTGTCAGCATTGGCCACTGCCATGCAGTGTTAAAAGGTTCCTCAAACTAGCATTCAGAATATTCTGCCTATTTAAAAAAAGAATTATCTTATGTCATCCTACCATTAACCCAATTGATCGAATTGAGGATGATGCAGCTAAAAGACCACAAAGATGGTAGACTGCTATGTTTTCCATAGCAATGTAGCCACTACTGCAATCGGTCAGAGGATCCTCTTCTTTGGCCAGCTTACTAGTTGCCTATCCACAGGAGTTGCAGAAGTGTGTTCCTTAAATGTGGGTGCAAATTTCTGTTTAGCCACAGTGAAGAACATCCTCCCCTTTCAGCCTGGACTCAATAGTTCCACAGCCAGCCCAGACAACTTGCCTGTGAATGGTTGCAAAAGGGCCAATTATAATCACTTTGAAAGGAAATCAAAAGCCCAGAAGCACTCATTGTGCACTTCCTGTGAAGTTTTTTTTTACACAAAGTAACACTTGTCTATTTCTTTTTAAAGCTTTTGTGTCTGTGAAATTTGAAAAAAAAAATTGCTGTATGACTAAGAATCACAGATCGATAATAGAGACGGGGAGAAAAAGAGAGAGAGAGAGAGAGATTTAAAAATAATTGAAGTGGACAAAAAAAAGATAAAGAGTTTCCTGAATTCTGTTGAATTCTTGAATTCAGTACCCCAGAACACACAAAAACGCTTCTTGAATTAACAACCTATGTTTTGTTTTGTGCTCAGAGGTTCCACTCTAGGCATTATCAGTCTCCACTTCAGAAATTTCTCCAATAAAGCCATTGGCTTTGATCTTAAGTATCTAGGAGAATTCCACCCACAGGATGTTTCCATTGGCAGAAGGATGGGATAATTTTAGACTTCCCCCTTTATCCTAAAATATGTCTACTGGAATTGCAGAATTCTCTGGGACAGTACCGACAACCCTGGCAGAAATAATCTTTTCTTTCTATCAGTAAGTTCATCCAACAGAGAGGATTCCTTTCCACTTGAAGCTAATGAATTATAAGGATGATACCCACTTCTTGGTTTCTAAAATATGAAGGCACAGTTTTTGTGTCTCCAACATTAATTCGCTGTAAATAAGTAACAGGTAGTCCTTGAGTTATGACAACAACTGGGATCAGAACTTCCACTGCTAAGCATTGCAGTCGTAAAGCGTGATGTTACATGATCCATCATTTAGCAATGGCAATCCTGGCACTCCCCTTTGTCATTGTTAACCGAATTCCACCAGTCGTTAGGCAAGGACTCACCATGATCCAAGCCACTCCTGGCCTGGACCCTCCCAGCCCCGAGCCTCGGTAAGGTAAGGGATTGCCTTCCCTTCAACTTCCCCCCCCCATCTCTGCCCTTCTGGCTGCCTTGCACTCCACCACCTTGTCACCCTGTCCTCTGCTGGCCCTGCTACCCTGCCAGCCTTGCTGCTCTGCTGCTGAGGGATGCTGCTGTACAGGGCAGCCAAAAGGACAGAGATAGGGGAGAGACAGGCGGGTGGTTGAAGCACCCCTGTGGTCATAAGTGCAGGTGGCCTGCCAAGCACCTGAATTTTTATCACGTGACTGCAGGAGTGCTGCCATGGCTGTAACTTCAGGGATCAGGTGTAAGTACCGTTCCTTCAGCGCTGCCGTAACTTCGAACAGTCACTGAACAAATGGTCGGAACTTGACGACTGTAAACTGAGGACTCTAAATAGTTCCTCAGAATATAGTTAAAGTACTTCCTGAAGAGCTCAAAATTATTTTAGCACCATCATCTTGCACATGCAGAGCCTCCTGTATTCAGAAGTTGCGCTATATTCAGTAAGAGTCATATAAAAGTTTGATCCCTATGGATGTGATCTTTTTGCAAGTGGGAGGGCTCTTTGGCATCCAGAAGGCCTTTTATCCAAGAGTACTGCTTGGGGAGAGCAGGAAATCCAGAGGTGTGCTTCCATTTCCATCATCAGTTTCCATAATTATATGCAGAATGTCGCGTATCATTGTGTAACATGAAAAGTTCTGGTTGATCAAATCAAAGACTCTCCTAACCCAGCAAACTATTTTTCCAGCTCCTGCTGTAGCCAGAACATAAAGCAAAGGGCTCTAACAGGTGTTGCCAACTCCCTGTGCCATCTTGACCCTCAGGCTGGTTTAATGTCATTATTTGTAATACAAGTAGACCTCGTTTAGTGACTGCCTCGTTTAGTGACTCTTCACAGTTATGAAGGTGATGAAAAGTAACTTTATGACCAATCCTCACATTTATGACCTTCACAGGTCTGTAAAGTAAGCTGAAGTAAAATCATAAGCACAGTCATGGTTTCACTTAGCAACTGCTTTGCTTAATGGTCCAGTTGCTGGTCCCAGTTGTGGTAGCTAAATGAGAACTACCTGTAACATAAAGTCCGCTAAAGTTCATAGAATTTTATGATAGAATTCTTTCTCCTAGTGAATCTGTAGATTGAGCTTTGACCCTCTTTTCCTGTTATATCAGATCCTCACTTATATCCTTTCTCACTTTTAAAGACCTCACTGATATGTATTACAGTTCAGTGTGAAACAGAATCACCATTCTGGTATAGTATGATCAGATTCATCTGTCCAAAAGCACACATTAAAGCAATGCATTGTTTCTATGCAGACAAAACGCCATTCACTTTTGCAACTTGTCCCAACTGAATGGTCTATACCTACTTTCCATTTTAAAGCACTTACATTTATTCTTTGAAAAAAGTTTCTCTAGTTGTTAATAACTTTGTTCTTTCCCCGTTGCAATCAGCATGCTACAGGTAGTGCTTGAGCTATGTCCATTCATTCAGCAACCATTCAGAGTTACAGTGGTGCTGAAAAAATGGACTTGCAGTCAGTCCTCAAAGTTCCAGCCATCACAGCGCGCCCATGCTCATATGATCAAAATTAGGGCCGACCTGCATTGACGACCACGGCCTTGCCACTGTTCCCTACCCCTTTGGTCACTTTGCCATGCCGGAAGCCATTGGCCGAGTAGCTGCCAGGAATCGTCACCAGGGGGAGGCGCCATGGAAACATCCCCGCTTCGCTGCCTGGCAGGACAACTGCCCTGGCCGGCAGTGGTGCACAGCATGGAGGACTTGCAGCCCCGGTCCCTTCCCTTCCCATCGGGGTGGCAGCACCCAGCCACCCACCTGCCCACACTCCCTAGCACCTGCCTGTGGCACCTGCCTGCGGCACCTGCCTGCCCACACTCCCTAGTGCCCACCTGCGGCACCCTCCCGCATCCACACTCTATAGCTTCTACCTGCACTCCCTAGTGCCTGCCAGTGGCACCCACTACCTGGCCCACTTGCCTGGGACTCCCACCTCTTCCCACACTCTGGTCACGTGAGGTCCTCACTTAATGCCCTGCATGATCCTGGGGTTATGACAGAATCCGGAACTGCGGTCGCTAAGTAATGTGGTCATGTGACACCGCGCTTTATGACTGCATCACGTAGCAACAGAAATTCTGGTTCCAATTGCTATCATAACTCGAGGACTACCTGTATTTTCCACTTTTAAACTGTTTCCTAAAAGTAATAAAGCTGATTTACAAACTGCTTGAATTCAAAATGTTTCTATCATTAAATCATGGCATCTTGAGTAGATGGTTTTGCCTTGAAATATCCAATGTGCAAGATGAGTCAATATGAAATAATCTGTTACTAGATTTCAGCTCTTTGCATTGAATCAAACAATTTTCAGCCATGCATCATTAGCCTATACTTCACAGGTGCAGAATTGATATATTTTGCATCCTACCCAAAATTGTATTGTTTTCAGTGGAATATGGAATAATTTGAAATGTATAAAAGTCTTTGACACAAATAGTAACATATTTTGAAGGATTTTTATCTACAAAAGTGATACTTTTAATTATCTTTGTACATTATATTTTATATCTTGAATTTATTAGGATATAATAGATATCACAAGGCACCCAAATGATTACCAACGCTTTCATATATATGAAGATATGTATAGTGTTTGAAAGCCACAATAACTTCTGCAATAATAAAGTTATTCAATAAATTGATTTTTTTCATTATTCAAGTAGAGTTTATACATCACAAAATGATAATTCGTACCTATTACAGGTAAA